>NC_085035.1:3415821-3461780 GCF_963692335.1 Osmerus eperlanus
GAAAGAGAGAAAGAGAGAAAAGAGAGAGTTAAGAAAAGAACGGGTGCAGAATGTTCATGGCCAGCTTCCACACAGAAAGAACACGCCTGTGAGTTCCCTTAAGCTCTGCGTTCGAAAGCTGAGTTCACACTCAGTCTCTGCTGTGCTCTTCACTGAACTAGTCTGTAGCATGTTTATACCAACCTGAGGCTGCTGAATAGAGTCTTTCAGCGCCTCGTTTATCACACACTGCTAGTCATAATGACGTCCCAACTGAATTGATACATGTAGTGAGATAATGTACCTGGGTCAAGACGCCTGCTCACGTTCACACACACACACACACACACGCACATCGGACAAAATTACTTTGAGCGTCGGTTGACCTTCCTGCGAGTCAGTCGCTACTCATGACAAGTATAGGCTTCAGGGAAGGTCAGATTCGGTAGGGTGCATGACAACAGTAAGGCAGTTCTGAACAAAATGGATGGGGTTGTGTTAGGCTGTACTGTGTGACTTTGTGTGTGTGTCTTCCTGCTTGGTCCAGTCAGGGAAATGATGATGAGATGACCCACTTCAGTAACTGATGAAGGTAGCAAATAGAACACTTGATTACCCCTGACACCATTTTAACTGGGCTTCTACCAATGAAGGTTATACCACCCTTTTTATACCAGTGGTCAAATATAGAAGAACACAATTACCCTCAACATTTTCACAAGTACAGCAATAGCTCCAGAGATAGCTTTTGACCTTCTGTCAGAGTGGAAATGACGACCCAGATTGATGAACAACAGAGTTGGGAGTAGTTGTTGTGATCTTTGTGTGATCTTTATCAAAGTCAGAGTGATCTTTATCAAAGTCTATCATTAACACATCACATTAGTCCAATGACAGGTCATTCATTGTCCAGAGTGAACAACAAGTTCAGGAATCAGTTCGACTGACCGGTTATTCATACTTAAACTAACTAAATCAAACCCGAAAGCCTTAAAAAAAAAAAAAAAATGAACCAGTACTCCAACAAATGCTAACCTTCCACCCGTGCACCATTAGCTTTTGGAAAGCTGGATTTTATCCTGCTCTCTGGTCCAAAGTCAACATTTACTCTGCATGGCTCAGGCATCAGGATTTACAATGACATCAATGATTTATTTTTGTGACCACAGGGTACCCATACAACATTCCCCTCCGAACAAATCCCTCCTCCTAAACCAGGTGTCCAGGTGGCTGAGCGGTTAGGGAAGCAGGCTAGTAATCAGAAGGTTGCCAGTTCGATTCCCGGCCGTGCCAAATGACGTTGTGTCCTTGGGCAAGGCACTTCACCCTACTTGCCTCGGGGGGTATTGTCCCTGTACTTACTGTAAGTCGCTCTGGATAAGAGCGTCTTCTAAATGACTAAATGTAAAATGTAAATGTAAACCGAACACATTCTTCTTTCTTCTTTTCCTCAACCCCAGAACTGAGCAGTGATGTGGGTAGCCAGTCACGATCCTTTTCCGTTTTCCATTTCACCTGTTTTCCTATTCAAACAGGCAGGCCCGATATGCAGTGAAGGCTTCAGTACGACTAAACCAAACACTCTCAAAGGAAGCTGTGCTGATGATTCTCCTGTCGTGAGATGAATACAAAAACAGAGAGAAGGATTCATCCCCCAGGCCTGTGCAAGCCTGTTCAATGTAACGGCCTAACACACACACGCACACGCACACAACCTACTAACCCTGCTCACCAGCCATCACAATAATCTTGTCGCCCCGTAACCCGACACATGATTATGGCTGAATTTCATATTGTTTTCATCCCAATGCAGAACAACGGAATTGAAGCACTGCCGTTGGTTGTTATGATCAGGGAGATGGTCAATTCATTGCAGGAAGGCATATATCGTAGCACATGCAGCACCCTCACACACCCACACCCGCCCCCACACACCCGCCACGCCACATGTGGCCAGAATCGCTTGGACTATTTTCCGACTGGGCCTTCAGCTTAACTGCCTCCTGTGCCGTGATACTGAAATGTAATTACGTTAGAAACCGCGTCTGCCTCCCTCCTCGGTGAAGGATGTGAGGGAGACGGCTCTGATGTCTATTTGATGCGTATTCCTTCAGTACTGACACTCCAATTACTGAGAACCTTTAAAGAAAAACCTCAAACACCTGAGTTTTAAATTCCTCCATTACAGCGCGGTTCCTTTTCTCTCTGTGTCGCTCCCGAACGCTTGGCTCGCTTGAATATTTAGCACCTCTCAAAAGTTGAGTCCCCAAAACTCCATTAACGGTGCCGCGTTTCTTTATACTAGCTTTCAGCTGAACATCTCAAATGGAGGCCCGTCTTCGGAAAGGTGTGAAGAGAGAGAGAGAGAGAGAGAGAGAGAGAGAGGAGAGAGAGAGAGAGAGAGAGAGAGAGAGAGAGAGAGAGAGAGAGAGAGAGAGAGAGAGAGACTGTGCTCTTCCCCCCCCCCCCCGCGTGTTTAAAGTAGTGCATGACATTATGATTATATAAATAATAAACACAAGCTCCTTCACGAATATTAAGAACTTACGCCAGACTTGACGATACAGCAATGAATATTTGACAATATGGCAATGAATATATTTCTATTGTATGGCAACAACAAAATATCTTGGCAAACGTAATATTAAAAACTGTTTCTCATTTGAGAGTGTTGACGGAACACCTCGATGATGGAAGCGCAGTGACTAATTGGTGGAATCGTTTTACAGCGAGAAGTGAGCTCCAGAACATTTCGACACGGAACGCGAACGCGAAACAAAAGCAAAAAGAAACAGGGAAAACTTCAGACTGCTGTGATGATGATGAGCATGATGGAGAAGGTCCACCGCGGTTCAAAAGCCTGAGCTCAGTGGGCGAGAGGGGAGGAGATCGCCGACGTTTCCAACTTCCTCCGAGTTTCGAGCGCCAGAACGCTGAGAGGCAAGCTCGTATAGGAGGAGAGTGGGCGGCCAAGACAGCAGAGGGGTTCACAACCTGCCTATAGGAGTCTGGGTAATCAGACGCCATTAATAAGCAATAAAGTTAACTACGGTTTGTGGAGACAAAACACAGCAAGCTGTGAAGTGCATGGCGAAGCTGGACGTGTTCGTCCGTCATCCGCAGCCTGCTGCTAAAGAGCTGCCATCTTACATGAGATAAGAGACAAAGAAGAAGGGAGATAGAGAGATGAAAGGTGAGAGAGATGAACATCTCGGCGGGTGGGCACTGATATGAAAAAGCCCCCAGGCCACGCGACGTTCTCCTTTCTCAAATCATCGTTAATTTCCGCGTTCTAGCTTAAGTAGATGTTGGTGTCGTCGAATAATAATGTTTGTTCGACAACATGCAGTAAGCCTGTTTGACCAAATACCAATGGGACAGTCAGCTTTTTTTCGTTTCCAGTCATGCTTGGATGCCGCTCATTGCCAAAAGGGATTTAGGGCTGATGATCTACATCCACACATTGTTAGGTTGCATCTAAAAAAGCAGACAATATAGGAGACTATTAATTAATGAAACTAAAAATTCATAGGGCATCCCACAGGCCACAGATGGGAATAAATCCTCGGAGCCAGTTAAGGGAGTAGAAGACAGCAAGGAACCAAATCACAACCAACAGGTGGGAGATCAGAAGACTAACAGTAGAAGAAGGATATGTCCGTTGGCATTTCCTTAGAGATTTTTGCAGCAGTGCGTTCACATCAGCAGAATCCCTGCCTGGGCTTCACTAGAAACTCCAGGGCTAAAACCAGCCCAGATTACAGCAAATGTGAAAAGACAGCAGTATTTCCTCTCCATAAAGTGTGTCTACTGTGATCTGCGTTATATCATCAGTTTAACCAGGAGGGGCGCTCTCTCTCTCTCTCCATCTCTCTCTCTCTCCATCTCTCTCTCTCTCCATCTCTCTCTCTCTCCACCTCTCTCTCTCTCCTCTTTCCCTCACACACACAACAGCAGAGAAACCATCGAGCCAGCTGTGGTGCTGCACAAACACAAACCCCAATGAATCAACAGAAAACTGATTTGAGTTGTGTTTTTGTTAAGCCAACGCAGATTAATTAGCCCACGCCCAGTGTTTTGCTAGGGTGAGTGCTCTCTTGTTGTCATAATTAATCACTAAATGACCCAGAGTAGTTTTCTGGAGCAGAACTAATAGCAACACACCAGGGTTATTGAATTTCCGTCATATTTTATGATTTGGCTTTTCCCCCCCCCATTTTTATGACTGCATTTACAGTCCATTGCCAATCTTTCCATGAAAATAATAATAATAATAATAGATAGCGTCCAGCCGTGTCGAATGCAGAGCAAACCCCCATTCCTATAATCTCTTTATCTCCAAGCTTCATTTAGGAACCACATCTGTGGTGATGAGTCAGAAAGTGTTCTGGGTTTTAAACCCAGGGCCGAACCAGTCTATTCTGGGTCATACGGTGTCTGTTAAAGCCATTGGCAGTCCTGACTCACAGCAAGGCCAGAGATAAACAGTAGGCGGATATTTTGACAGTTGTGAACTGTGTTTTGACCACGAGCGAAAAGAGCAGCGAGGGCTTGCTGCACCTGCAGTCCCGCATCCACTGCAGACGGAACACTCCATTGAAAGGCCAAAGTTTCTATAGAAGTTCTGACATCCGGAGATTCGATGCACTGTGTCGGCGAGTAAAAAACAGGGAACGTTTTATCTCACTCGTTTTTGTTCAGAAGATTCGTAAAAGAGTGATTGCTACAGTAATTGTGAACAAGCTTTACAACGTCTTTAATCAAAAAGCAGACTAGATGTTTTCTCTCTTCCACACTGATCTCTTTCTGTCTCTCGCTCTTGCCATCTCTCCTCGTTCTCTCTTACATTCTCCCTTTCTCTCTGTCTAATTTGTGTTTTTTTTTTTTACTCCATCCCCCCTCGTCGTCTCGAGGACATACCGTCTCCAGGTTAGTGAAGCAACAAAGAACATCATTGTCGAGATTTAAACACCTGTCTGTGTCAGCTCCTCCTACCTGACTTCCCCAGTGTATCAGATGAACTCCCGGCTGACACAATGGGGATACAGCAAGAGCAAAACACAACGCAGAAACTGACAGCCTATCAGAAGAAAATACTGACATGCCGAAAGCAGCAACACAGAAGTAGAAAATAAAGTTCAGCCCCCCCTCCCCCCCACAAAAAAAGATACGGAAAAAAATGGTTGCAATACGGTTGTCTGTCGCCGTGCTTATTTAATTTAGTTTATCATGTTATGGAACAACAACCATCCCCTTCGCTAGCCACCACACACACGACGCATTCTCCCTCCCTCCAACTGTGAGAGTAACTGACAGGCAAAGTTAATCAGAATGTGAATAAGTCATGAGCACCCCCCTCTTTTATAAAGTCGAGTGTGTCCCCTGTCGGTTACATGGAAATCAACGCTTTTATGGCGAATCCCAAAAATAACAAACACCAGATCTTGGCTGCCTTGATCTCGCACTCCCTCTGTGACAGATACCAATGGTTCCTTTAGCTGACGATAAACATCTGACGCACACAACCCAGTCTAGAACCAGACAATGAGAGAGAGAGAGGGAGAGGGAGAGGGAGAGAGAGAGAGAGAGAGAGAGAGAGAGAGAGAGAGAGAGAAGTGAGAGAGAGAGAGAGAGAGAGAGAGAGAGAGAGGAGAGAGAGAGAGAGAGATGAGAGAGAGAGAGAGAGAGAGAGAGAGAGAGTGAGAGAGAGACAGAGAGACAGAGGAGACAGAGAAGAGAGACAGAGATGACAGACCGTGAAGAGTCAGTCGACTCGCTAAGGTACCAACAAAGAGTAGCCAGGGTTCAAAGTCAGACACACAAAACAAATATTAAAGCAGCAAGGGCCGATTCCTGCCTCGGCATCATTCTCTCTGCGTATGCAGCTGCCCAGAGACACACAGGGCCAGGATAGAATGAAAGAGGAATTACCCCATTGCACTAGTCGGCTTTGGCATAATATGGCTTCGAGCCGAAGGGAGACCGGAGCAGAGCTGCAGACAAGCTCCTACAGGAAACAAACACAGCTACGTTCTGTGAGAACCAGGAAGTAGGGGGAGAACCAGGTGGTACAAGCAGGCTGAAGAAAGACAAACACACTAGCGCTGACGGGACAATCCACCCTGTTGTTCAGCGCAAACTTCCCTGCTCACATGATCTCTCTCTGCACAGCTCATCACAGCTGTGGTAAACCAGCCTCCATTCTTCTGACTGTGTCTGCAAATACACATTTGATTAATCTTATTTCGCAATGGAGTCTCCCATCGCCGAATCCAGGTGTTTTTCCGCTCTTAGGCAACTTTCCAGTGATTTATACTACTTATCAAGGAATACATTTATAATGAGCCACGTGACAGAGTTATCCGTACACCTTTTTATGTCCCTGTATAACATCTAAATAAGACCGAGTTAGAGGTGTGTGCATGTGTACAAGGTAGGTCAGTATTCCCTACTGTACCTGTAAGGTTCTATTCCCAAGCCGTTTCTTCCATTATCAGTCATCGCTCACTCTCCATATCTTGTTCATTATTACAGTACATCCTCGTCCATATCAAAGTGCCTCACTAGGCTTTACATAGCAGACACAATTCCCCCAACTCCAACATCTACAAAATACACATATTCCACAGCTACTTTCAGACAACGGATTTCTACGACTCGAAAGAAAACGCAGTCCTCAATAAGCGCAGCCAAAGCTTTAAAGACGGACCGTTAAAAGAGAATATATTAAAATCAATTTTCTCTTGTCTTTAAAAGATAATGTAATCTCTGTCAAGCATGTGATGCAAGATTGATGACTTACAACAATTATCAAATGACAGAGTGTGCTTTGTCCATAGCACATTCTTGCGGCTGTTCTTATTGATGAGTTTGTGCAACACACATTGCAGACTAGATTAATCATGGCTGAATTATTGATGCCCACACGCTTATGTTGTAAACACAATGACACTTCCTCATTGAAGCAGGCTAATGATCTTTATACCAGGGCTGCCCGCTGAGAATGGAGGGCTGAGACCAAAAAAAAGCGTGTATGAGGGAAAAAAGAGACCAGAAAGACAGACAGAGAGACCGACAGAAAGAGAGTGAGGCAGAGAGGGAAAGATAATTGAGACAGAGACAGAAAGTGGGCAGGAGGAATGGAAAACTAGTGGTGAGAATGGGGTTAATATAGACAGAGGAAGAAAGAGAGTTAGACAGCGAGACACACAAAGACATTTTTAAAAAGCTTTCTTGTGTCAAGAACCATATCGCACCCTGTACAGATGAAGACAAGGTCTTCTCACGGTCAGGGTTTTTAAAAGGGGGAGACAAAAACAGACAAAGGGATAGAAGGCTAAAGAGAAAGCTAGAGAGAGAGAGAGAGAGAGAGGAGAGAGAGCTAAAAGCTAAAGAGTTAGAGCAACGTGTAAGTCACGGTTCTGGTCTGCGTCTGGGAGTGTGTTGTGTCCTTCCACAGAGTTCCAGGAACATGACAAGCCGTCACTGGGAGTTCCGGCAGTGCCCCCACACCTTAACCAACTCAACCAGGGAGAGGGCTGCATGCCCTGGGCACGCAACACCAGGCATGTCCTCCACCTGGAGGGGGGGCGGAGGAAAGGAAGAAAAGAAAGAGCAGAGGGGAGGAGAGAGAGAGAGAGAGAGAGAGAGAGAGAGAGAGGAGAGAGAGAGAGAGAGAGAGAGAGAGAGAGAGAGAGAGGGAGGAAGGGAGCAAGAGGAGGAGGGAGAAGGAGGGGAACGAGGAAACATCCGTGTAGATACGAGATGGAGAGGAAGAAAAAAAAGAGAGAGAGAGGGAAAGAGAGAGAGAGAGAGAGAGTCAAAAAGGACAAATGAGGTAAGTAGTAAGAACATAGTGTAGAGAGAACTAGGAGAACCGGGTAGGAGGAGGAGGAGAAAATGATGGAGAGACAGAAGGAGAGGAGCGAAAAGGTTACGCTTTCAGCGCCAGGGAGTATTAACTTGGAAAGGAAAGAGAGAGAGGGGAGTCGACAAGGATATGACTAAAAGAGAGAAAGATGAAAGAAGGGATGGGCGGATCATGTCGAAAAGTATTGAGCATGTGAAAGAAATACTAGTTACCTCAGCAGTCTCATGGATTTCGGTGGTACTGTAGTTAAACTGTGAAACTTTGAAAATCCTTCTTTTATCTGCCCTTCATCCAAAGCAGTAGAAGCGACAGTACCACGCGTTACAGAGGATGAATTTGAGAGGAAAGAAAGAAATTATTGTATCAGTAATTGAATCCAATATGTTCCCATGGGAATTGGACGACGTGGAGATGACAGACATGCACACGTGTCCAGCACACACACACACACACTACCCTGCAGAAAATGCAGTGGTGTTTCATCTCCTCTGCATATGCCAACACATGCTGATTCATGAATTAATTAATCCGGCAGATCACAGATATCTATCCCAGACTGATATCAAATGACGGGCGACTCTAAGATCAGGGCCTTTGAATCCACTTGTATCACATTTTCTGTGGGAGAAATGGAGATGATTCTCAGCGATGCATAGGAAGAGAAGGACAGTAATGGCAGCAGAAATGTATATTTAGACATTTCAGTCTTCCCGGAGGAGTTTCAGACTATTTCAAAACCCACTCGATATGCCAAGCACAGATTGTGTGCCGATTCCTTGTCTTCTGCAAGGACAACAACATGCTCAGGAAAGAGGGGCTGTATGTTCCAGAATCTTCCAATGCCGGAAAAATTTATAAACTAATAAATGAATTATTGCCAAACGGTAATCGATGCAATCTGTAGTCTGACATTTGAGAAAGCGCCACAAGAGAAATTAAGATGAGAATGCCAATGAAGACACCAAAAAACTGTTATCCAATCTACAAAGCTAACTCATCCTTGGAGCCAATATCTGCCTATTCAATCTCTCCAAATTTTCCAAATCAATACTTAAGCTAATGTTGAACTTAATTAACAATGAGGCCAAATGTGTCTATCTGACCAAATAAACACTATCTTCTCTAATCTATCCAATTAATCTCCTCTGATCGATGTGCAGAATAATTCAGCTGTCTAGTACTGGGTCTGTGCAGCTAAATCTGCAGAAGTAAGCAAACCTTGATCTCGTATTTGTCAATGTGGATGGAAACACAATTAACAGGATTTTTGGTTGGTTCTGTCAGGACACTTGTAAATTAGAAAGTACTGTCATATATTTGGAGAGTATTTGAAGTTTAATGTTACTTCAAATATTGAGAATTTTGAGTAAAAACGGAAGGAAAAACCGAAGCACCAGTTCTAATCTTTGGACAGTATGCCACCTCGGTTACAGGAAAATCTCAGCTCTATCTATATGGTGGAGTCAGGTGGCTCAGCGGTTAGGGAATCAGGCTAGTAATCAGAAGGTTTCCGGTTCAATTCCCTGCCGTGCTAAAATGACGTTGTGTCCTTGGGCAAGGCACTTCACCCTACTTGCCTCGGGGGGAATGTCCCTGTACTTACTGTAAGTCGCTCTGGATAAGAGGGTCTGCTAAATGACTAAATGTCAATGTAAATATGAGAGTAGAAAGAGAAGAGAAGTGAGAAGAAGATAGGAGACTGGAGCAAAGGAGAGGATTGACATCGAAGACTGAAGCTGTGAGCGTACGACAGCCTCACCCCAAATCCACACCGGTCGTTCAAGCTAATAACTCCCAGCATTGCTATCCCAGGGTCGCTGTTGACCCACAGTCACCAGGGCAACACCGCAAGCCACACACCAGCCGGACAGGGGCATTATTGTTGTCACAACGCTCCAGCTAGGAGTAAAAACGACGACCAAGCCATGTCTGATGGTCCCTGTCAAGATGGATCACATCACATTGTCTTCTGTCCCCTCTGCAGACATGACTACACAAGCTATCACTTCGACAACACGCTATCTGCCAATGAAATCACAGTTTATCATCGAAGAATAGAGTTTGTAGAGGGAGGAGGGACCAGGGGGGTGGGGGTTGAGAGAGAGAGAACGACACCCACTTTGGCAGAGTTTGGACTTGTAATGGTTTGTGAAACGTTCTTTGTCTCAGTTGAGGGTATTGATCTTTGGGTTCAAGTTAGATGAAAGCTTCAGTTTCTCTTAGCTTTGCTCTCGGTTCTCTATATTGCTTCACCTCGAGTGCCATGCAGATCTACTCAGTCCAACTTCATGATGAGAAACATAATTGAGCCCTTTTTCATTTAGGACATTTTAAATGCCACGAGACCACAGATATAGCCAGCATATTAATGAATATGAATATGAATGAGAATTCACAATTTTGGCACACTGGCCAGAACAGCTCTGTCTTCTATTCAGCAGGCGTTTGAATCCCCACAGTTTTTAATTTCCTCTGGGCACCTGACAATTAGCTTTGAAAAGTTCCCCTCACAATTATACCCCTCTCTCAACCTCCGCTTTCTCTACCCCTTCCACTTCCTGTAAGCAAACAACCATAACTTCAAAAAGGCAAGAATTAGTTATTATGTGGCGTAGGTGTGAGGTGGAGAAATCAACAAAGCTGCTCTTTGGCACTCTGCGCTACCACTGCAAAGCGGATGAAAACAACACCGCTAAGGTTTAGGCGAGAATCAAACCTCCACAGAGCCCTGCTCTGAGAACTCTGACACCAGAATAAAAAAAAAACAAGAACTCAAAGAAAAAGACGGCAAGAGGAATGATGGAGCCTGAGGAGAGGAGGAGAGGAGGGGGAGGACCAGAGAGTGTCGGGGTGGAGGAGGGGGATGAGGAGAGAGAAGTAGGAGTTGAATGGCTCCAGGACAAGTGCCCTTACTCATCCACGCTACTAAAAAAGAACAAACCTCCAAAGGGAGAATTTTTTTTTAATAAATAATGATTTTGGGAGGAAAAAAAACAAGAGTGCGTGAGTAAGCGGGGGAGAGAAGGCACCTCACGGCCTCCCACACCCTGCAGCCAGGCAGGGGGAGGAGAGATGCGTGTGTTCGCTCTGGGGGGACCTCCAGACACACCGTCAGATCAATGATCGCCCCGACTGGAGATCAGAGCTTGACATCTCCCCGCGGCGTTGGCATTTCTGAGTGAACTCCAATTTCCAACCCCCACTGAAGTATATAACATCAGAGGTTTCGCTACCAAGAAAGACGGAGTGAAGCCCACTCCATGACGGGATCTGAACGCACGGCCAATTTAGAGCCAAGCAGAGCTACTGTACGAGGGCATCTTAAACTAGGATGTGGGAACAATGGTTTCCATAAAGTTAAGAGGGATACTGTAATGAATCGGACATAGAGGGGTCGTGGAGGGGCTTGGAGTGGACAGGGGGGTGTCATGGAGGGGACATAGAGGGGACAGGGGGGTGTCATGGAGGGGACATAGAGGGGACAGTGAGGTGTCATGGAGGGGACATAGAGAGGAGAGGGAGGTGTCATGGAGGGGACATAGAGGGGACAGTGAGGTGTCATGGAGGGGACATAGAGGGGACAGTGAGGTGTCATGGAGGGGACATAGAGCGGACAGTGAGGTGTCATGGAGGGGACATAGAGGGGACAGTGAGGTGTCATGGAGGGGACATAGAGGGGACAGTGGGGTGTCATGGAGGGGACATAGAGAGGAGAGGGAGGTGTCATGGAGGGGACATAGAGGGGACAGTGAGGTGTCATGGAGGGGACATAGAGGGGACAGTGAGGTGTCATGGAGGGGACATAGAGGGGACAGTGGGGTGTCATGGAGGGGACATAGAGGGGACAGTGAGGTGTCATGGAGGGGACATAGAGGGGACAGTGAGGTGTCATGGAGGGGACATAGAGGGGACAGTGGGGTGTCATGGAGGGGACATAGAGGGGACAGTGAGGTGTCATGGAGGGGACATAGAGGGGACAGTGAGGTGTCATGGAGGGGACATAGAGGGGACAGTGGGGTGTCATGGAGGGGACATAGAGGGGACAGTGAGGTGTCATGGAGGGGACATAGAGGGGAGAGGGAGGGGGCCACATTGTCACTCATTTGGTTCCCGTATAGACAATGCCACACCTGCGCTGGCCAATACAGATAGACATGACTCCCTCTCTATTGATGGCCTCGCTGTTGCTGGTGACAGAGAGAAACACCCGGTCTCCAGGCAAACATAACGGCTTCCTGCTAATGTTCTGACACTGAGGTAGCTGCGGTTAAATCAATACAGAGGTTTTCAAGCATCGACCACAATCAGTGTACAGGCAGGGACGAGGGCATAGCCGGGCTGCCATCAGTCAAAAGTAAACACATTCATAAACAAAGGGCTTGAAATAGATGTACGAGCACATTAATTTTCTGTTCTGCATGAAAAAGAGGATTGAAAACACGATTTTTCTTAGTGGACAGGCACGTAACTCCCCTTTCGGATCTTATGACGGCAGACACTTCACTGCATTGAGGTTCCAGAAAACAGAGAAGCCTAAATGTTGCCTCTGTCAGAAACATACAAATGCCCCCAAAACAAATAAGCCCAAACTGAAAAGCAGCTACCTTGAAAAGATGGATTCTTTTTTTTTTTACCAAAAGGTTAGTACTGTTCAGCCTCTCGTGTAACATGCCAGGCGGCCAGGTGATATTTCTGGTCCAATTATCCATATGTTCTTGGATAGCGACCTTTCGGTGCCAAAAGGGCTGCGGGGCAGTCTGGGCACACAGGTAACTCAGACAGCCACTCAGACAGCCACCCATCATAAACGTTTTACTGGTCTGTTTATTCGAAGCCTCTCCTTAAAGGTCAGAATACAAGGCCTGTCGCCCCTCATCCCCTTCACATCCACACAGTGTGTGTCAGAGACTAACGCAGACCCAGCATGAAATAAGAGAGAGAGCAGCTGGAAAAGGGGCCGTCCAGCTCATCTCTTTATCTCGGGTCTATGACGTTAGCATGGCTGCTGTCCACGAGCTAGGCTATGGTGATCACCTGCTGGATCCGGCGGACTCAGAGTTCTAACGGCTTTGTTGTGTTGCAAAAGCGTTCCAACTTCATTCCACCAACGTCCAGATAGTCTTTTGATCTAGAAACCTATTTGAGTTTCTTTGTTGTGTTATAATGTGTGAAGCATGGCACTAATGAACCATGGGACTTTCCATTGAATAACAGGATGTCACCTCTTGTGACAACTTAAATGATGTGGTTAAAACACACAATGGCTTACAGTTACACTGAGCAACACCGATACATACCAACACCCGAAAGTCCTCAAAAATGCCACAAAACATGACACAACATCTTGACTTTTGCTTTACATCAGCTTTCCTTTGATAGACTCACATGTGGTTCCAAACACAAAATGGCCTTGACTCTTTACTTGAAATGCCACAGAGTATAATACAGTATTTTAATATGGATTTTAGTCACAGAGGCTTTGAACAGTAACCTGAGTCCTGAGTTCAACAATGGAGAAGACCTTAAAGTACAGCGCTAATTACTGGCAGGATTGACTGTGATTAAACATTAACTGAGATTGTACATCTTAGAAACTGGAAACAGATACTGCTCTTGGCTTGTTAAAATGTAAATCCCTGAGTTATCGGATGCTCATAAACCACTGTCTTAGGCTCTCCGGGAACACCAGGATTTGCTACCGATCGATTAGCAAGGTCTACGTTTGGGCTAAACGCCTTCTTATTTCAGCCAGATAAAAAAAGAAAAAACATTACGATCATTCATATGGCTTTGTGAACTGTGTAATTAAAATGGCTGCATTAAATCTTGACACGTTGCCAAACGGTGACCCTGTAGGACTGTGCATGCTGCATTTATAACTCTCGCTGCCTTAATAGTGGGGCACAGAAGGTGAACACTGAAGGTCCTTGTCAGTGAAAGTCCCAGCGTGCCGTATCTAGGCTGCAGCCCAGGTTCCTGCATCTCTGAGCGTGCCCGGAAATTCCTCACACGCCCCCATGCTCGGCATAAGGGGTGGCTTGGGAGAGGCCCCGGAAGATCAAAGGCTACCCCCCACACCGAGCCCCCCCTCTCTGGGCGCGTGAGCAGGGATCACAGGGGCGAGAACCAGAGAGACCAAGGGAGACTCCAAGCTCCCACAGCCCCGGCCCTCATTTCAGAGGCACCGGCTAAAGGTTAATGCTTTGTTACCTGCAGTGTAGAGGGAGGGAGGGAGGGAGGGAGGGAGGGAGGGAGGGAGGGGAAGATGGAAAGAGGAGCTTTAAAGTTTTTTGGGGGGATTCAGGAATCAATCTGTGAAAACATCACCTGATCTGAAAGAGAATACCCAATGATGAGAAGTTTGTTCCTGACAAACTTCCATAAGAAAAGTTTCAGATTCCGGCTTTCAACCAAAAAGTCTAAACACACTGCGAATGACATCGACGCGAGAGCCCCATGAATATATTTTTCGAACAAAACCACAAGGAACAGCGGAATGTGAAACGATGATTCTAATGAGAATCATCGTTCCCGGTCAAACATAGTAATACAACAACAGTCAATACACATTAAAATGGACGCTTTAACACGACGCAGCTAAATGGAGCTCGGCGTCTGACCACATCTCCAAAGTACGTGTAAACGCGCCGAACGGTTTTCAGAATGAGCGAGGTCTATTGGAAAATGGAAATGCAGCCGCATGCACCGCACACTCAATCAAAACAGCATTACGGGGACAGTTGGCTGCACTAGATAAATTGACCCACAAAATTGCATTTAAATCACCAAAACCCACAACAGTTGGGATTGAATAAGCCCGGGCCTGTGGATGCTAGGTTATGGATCCTGAAACTGTTTCTCGTTGGGCCAGGTTTATTAGGGAATCATCAAACCTACTGTAAGCTCTAGGACGTTTCCATGCTGGCTCGCCCTATACTGTACCTTGTAGTTCCTATTGTGCAGACATTGCTGTTGTTAGTGGGGGCATTGTCAAAAGAGTTTCAATTTCTTGACTGTGACCTTGTGCTTATCTGTTTAGACAGCTCCCTTAAAATACATACCCCCTCGGGATATTTATATAAATATATATAGAGATATATGTAATAATAACACAACTAAATATACTGTAGCGCAGTGAATATTCCATGTAGACCTCACAATGGAACATGGCTGCTATGACACTGGTCTGCACTTGCAAAGGACTCACAGTATGTCCCTGAACCCGTGGACTTGTGAGAGGGCCATCTGGTGAAAAAGTCTTCACCCCGGCCTTCAAGGTGAAGATAGTGAAGGGCAGTGTCCGGATTACGTGGGGGAACTGAGGTCTCAGCCCTTGTTAAACGCATGGACGCCGAACCCGAGAGGATTCCTCATAAAGCATGGGCCCTCCACAACATAGGACTTTTAAATGCAGCCTTTTCACTCCACGGCTTCGGCGCTTTGTCTGGTGCTTGGAGACACAGTCCATCACATTGTGATGTTCTCCAACACATTATCAGTATGCCTTCCCACCCTCAGTAGAGTGTGTATAAAGGTGAGAGAGAGAGAGAGAGAGAGAGAGAGAGAGAGAGAGAGAGAGAGAGAGAGAGAGAGAGAGAGAGAGAGAGAGAGAGAGAGAAAGAGAGAGAGAGAGAGAGAGACAGAAGATGAATGAGTAAACTAAAGAGCGCGAGAGCCAGATAAAAAGAGAGTGATAAAGAGAGACGGATATATAAAGCAGGATGGAACAAACACTGGCTGGTGTCCAAAGAGAATCAAATAAAATGCAAATGTCCACCGTGAGCCACGAGGAACCGTTGATCTACTAAATCAACGTTTGTGAGCCGATGCTTGATAAACACCAATATTTGCCAACTGCCTTGATATCGGTAAACCTCAGGGCATGTTCCACCCAGTCGGATTAAGGTGAGCAGATATCGAAGCGGATAATACGGAAATTCCAATCTGCTTGGTGGACAGAAAGGGAGAAAAGCTTGAAAAAATGATAATTGAAAGCACGAGCATGGAGAAATAGATGGGCAGCTATGATCGAGAATGGACACGGAAATGAAAATCAATAGCGTGTGCAAGCACATGGGATCTGTTGGCCTCCGTGGAATACCCTTCAGAGTAGAATAAAATGTACACCCCCCCCCCTCACCTGCGATCTTGCTCCCTGCATCTCACCTCACAAATTAAGGGCAAAAACTGAAAAAATATTTAAAAAAGACTCAAAAGTGCTCGTTATAAACCATGAAGGGACAGAGGAAGTGTGGAGAAAAAATGCAATCCTCTCGCTTTGGCGGAATCTCATTTTCAAAAATAATTGGGCCGTTATGGCGACGAGCGGGTCCGTCATTACCTTTTCATTAGCCAGCCTCCTCTTCCCAGGCGTCACCTCCGCGCCGCAGAAGTGAGATTCCAAAACGAGAGCGCCTTCCCATTAGCCTAATGCGGAATTAAGGAGAGCGTGAGGAAGAGTCCTGCTCTCTGGCCCCTCTCTCACGCACACCCTAATTCCCCCGCCAGGCATCACGGTAGACAGCGGCGGCCTCGGCCCCCGCTTCCCAAGCGGTGATGATCAAGAACCGCGCCGGGGTGGCCTGACCTGAAGGGCCGTAAAGCGGCACGACTCGTTCCAGCGGAGTCGGTGTTCTGGAGCTATTATATCACAACAAGGGGTCTGGGCCTAGTGGTGGCACGCAACCACACCCCGCCTCTGCCGGCTTTTCTCTGTCCGCTGCCACGGCATCTTCAAATCGGTGGGTTGCTTTGAAGTGTCCTTGTGTGTGGGGGGGTGATGCTGCCCAGAGCACCCTGTGTTTGATCGTGGATGATGGAGCACCACAGTGTTCTCATCTCAGTGTGGGTGAGTGTGGGGACCCCTCTGACCTTGGATACCGTGCTGGGGGGGGGGGGGGGGGGGGTTGAGGGTTCCAGCTACAGCGTAAAAAGCCCCGACCCCCCAGGGATGAGTCACAGAGTCAGTGTTTTATCTCCTGTCTGAAAAGGGGCCACCGATGGCCTTTAAAAAACGACCCACCGTTGGGTTATTAAACACTTTGAGAAACGCATGTCTGCAGGGAGAAGGGTTGAATGTCAAAAATCGGCCACCATGGTAACGTGAGGGTTATAATAAACACTACCATAACCTGACAAGGAGGGCATTACACACACGCACGCACGCACTTCAAGTATGAGCCTGGTGTTACAACCAATTCCTCTTTTGCTAGAAAAGGTCAATTGGCAGTGGGTACAGTTCTATAGCCTGCTGAGCTATGCTTAGCTGACCCTCTTAGACTTGAGTATAGGGTTCGCTCCAAGACCTTGCGCTATAGCGCTCTAGATGACACTCATTGGTTTAGACTATGGAGGCCTAGCATATTGACCGGCTATAGATCTGGTCCACTTTGCCTCTGTGTGGTTAGGAGAGCCAGCAGTTCCAGTTCAGGCCCGGGCAATGGCCTTAATTAGTCCCGCAAGCAAACGTAGACAAACTTGACGGTCACGGAGGAAGATCACACCGAGGAGAGATCCCCCTGTGTCCTCTGGCTACGCCGTTTGCCATCGATTGGCTCACTCTATTACTCTGGGTTTTTTTTTCTTCTTCTTCTTCTTCTACTTCTTTTTTTTCTCACCAAAGATTGCAATCCGTTCGGACGGTCTTTGGTTAATCCACATTGGTGGAGATAAAGAGAAGAGACTGAGGTGACCAGTGGCTGGAACTGAAAGGAGAAAGTTTAGGAGTGCTTGCTGGGTAATTGAGTTTTATCACTCCTTTTATCACGGCCATGTTTTGGATTACCGGTGTACACTATCTAGGAGAAAAAGTTACTTGGTTAGGGATCTCCAGATTGTCTTTTTAAAACGTGTGGTTGTCTCAGTGATGAAGATGGAAGACCTGACCAGAATTCATGCGTGTCTATGAACAATGTGAAGTTGTGAAACTCAGTCATGTATGTTCCCTGAAAACATTTTATGTATGACTTGGTCATTCATGTACAATGAAACGCATCTCAGAAGAGGTGTGCTGTCCAAACAAACTAGCCCTGATGTTCCCAAAAGAAAACAGCTTGGCTTTAATTGGGATTCTGGTCAGGACAACCAAGTGAGAGAATGCTGGCCAAACATGAGAGGCTTTCTGCATGAAAGCAGCTATTTTCCATCTTCAAATACCAGGCCTGTTCATTTCAGCTTGACATTTCAATTTGAGATTTGTTTGTACCAGTCATTTCTGTGTGCAAGGGCCTTGTCAGTACATGTGTACCACCGGTACATGGCCACCTATCAAAATGGCATAAGAATTGTGCAAAACAAGCAAAAAAAAAACAGACAGATTTCCCCTGTAATGTAAAGCGTCGTGCAACAGGCTCTTGCTTTTCCCTAACACTGCTCAGCGATGCAACCGAAGGAAGCAGCCGCCGATGGCGATTTGACATATCCGGCAACCTCATCACTCTGTAGTATAAATGTTGATCAAATATGTATGCGGGCCACGGCCGGATGTGAATGAGGGCGCGTCAGTCAAACAAGAAGCTCACAGAGTGGCGTTTCATGAAAATGAAATGTAAATTTAAGGGCATGTACGTAAATATTCGAACTATTTGCGTCTCGGCCACCTAAATAAGGTGTGGACATGCGCGAGGTGCGTGCTCCTGTGACAGCAGGTTACCGCGTCCTCTGATGGTCTACAGGTGAAACGAAGCAGATAGATAGGCGAGGCCCTTTATCGATTCGGCGCTCTGTGCCGCGAAGACAAAAGGGTGGTCTTGGACGAATTCAGAGGCATTGATGAAAACAATAGATGTTATCCGTCTCAATGACAAACGGGAGTCCTTGGCTGAAGGGGAGCGTCGTCAAAAGTTAGCGGCTTCTGTAGACACGCGTAACCTTGCGAGGGCATTGCAGCTCAATCGCGCCAAAATGAAATGTTAACTTTGCTAGCGACTCAGAACCCCCCCCCCCACGCCCCCCTACCTTGGATCAACATTATTCAGATTCTGCTGTTGGACTCAATATCCACTTTGCCAGCAGACAGGAAGAATACAATCCAGAAGCACCTTCAGGCTAAAGGAAAAGAAAACAGCAGGTACGACAGGAGCTCCCGTTACCACGTTCATTTGAATTTACCATTTAAATGAATAGTAATTTGTTTTCATTTAAATGTAAATCAAGACGCGGCAAATGGAATTACATAGGGCCCTCATGGGCAGAATAAACCAAAGTGAGCTCCTAACCACGCCAAGCGCTACAGGACCCCTTCACCCACTACTGGAAGGAAGCCAGTAGGTGTCACCTCAGGGTCAACCAGTCAAGAGCGAAGCATCCTAGCACGGTGCTCCCTTCTCAAATCCAATCCAAATGTATTGGTATAGCCCTTTTTACACGCAAGCATGTCACAGAGGGCTTCACATACGCCCATAGAACTGCCCCTCAACCAACCTAAACCCTCAACCCTTCTCCTTTCCCAAGTCCCAGTTATTGTGATTCTTTTTTTGGGGGGGGGGGGTTCTACCTCTTATTAGACCCATAATGCATTTTTTTGTCACGCACACAGGAAGGAGGGTTGGGGCTGCTGGTTTCAGTAGCAGCGGTGAACCGCAGGGGCTGTCTCCAACAGCCGCTGCAGACACGGGTGTGCCTCTCCTGGCTTGTGCTCGCTCTCGGCAGGGGGCTTGCTGTTCTACACCCCAGTACCGAAAGGTTCTGATGAAAGCAAAGTCCTCTCCAGGGAAGACCTCGCCTGGGTGAACTCCAACTAACCCAGCTCATACCCAGCGAAACAGGAAAGCATGTCATTGTTTTAACCAGATAAAAAGAAATTGGGGGGGGGGGGGGGGGGGAGGGAGGGTGCAGCTGATCGCTATTGTGAATCGAGTGTTTGGTTAGGCTAGCATACGGTGTGCTTGTAATTGCCCAGCAAAACTGGTAAATAGTCTGCCTGTGCTTATTCGTTAAATGCCCACTTTGAAAAGCATCTATTGGATCCTAATGTTGCATAAAGCTCAGTTTTTTGCCGATTGGAGCATTTCTGATTTTGCTGAACAGAAGGAAAGAGAGAGAGATAGAGAGAGAGAGAGAGAGAAAAGAGAGCGAGAGAGAAAGAGAGCGTAGGAGAGAGAGAGAGAGAGAGAGAGAGAGAGAGAGAGAGAGAGAGGAGAGAGAGAGAGAGAGAGAGAGAGAGAGAGAGAAAAAGAGAGAGAGAGAGAAAAAGAGAGAGAGAGAAAAAGAGAGAGAGAGAGAGAAAAAAAAGAGAGAGAGAAAGAGAGAAAAAGAGAGAGAGAGAGAAAGAGAGTGGGAGAGGCATCTTCAAAAGCCCTTGGAAATTCACTTTCCATTTTATTGTGAGGAAGTGCTTTGTGGGTTTTACAAGCTGCGCGGCTGAGGACTGAGAGCCTTGCTGGGGTTTATCCCCCCCAGGGACCCCTCTACCCGGCCCCCCCAGGGGCCCCTCTACCCGGCCCCCCCAGGGGCCCCTCCACCCGGCCCCGCCAGGGGCCCCTCCACCCGGCCCCGCCAGGGGCCCCTCCACCCGGCCCCCCCAGGGGCCCCTCCACCCGGCCCCCCCAGGGGCCCCTCCACCCTGCCCCACCGGGGGCCCCTCCACCCGGCCCCACCGGGGGCCCCTCTACCCGGCCCCACCAGGGTCTCCTCCACCAGGCCCCACCAGGAGCTCCTCCACCAGGCCCCACCAGGGGCTCCTTGACCCAGCCCCACCAGGGGCCCCTCCACCAGGCCCCCCCAGGGGCTCCACCGCCAGGCCCCCCCAGGGCCACCACCACCCGGCCCCCCCGGGGGCTCCTCCACCCGGCCCCCCCGGGGGCCCCTCCACCCGGCCCCACCGGGGGCCCCTCCACCCGGCCCCACCGGGGGCCCCTCCACCCGGCCCCCCCGGGGGCCCCTCCACCCGGCCCCCCCGGGGGCCCCTCCACCCTGCCCCACCAGGGTCTCTTCCACCCGGCCCCCCCCGGGGGCTCCTCCACCCGGCCCCCCCCCGGGGGCCCTTCCACCCGGCCCCCCCCGGGGGCCCTTCCACCCGGCCCCCCCCGGGGGCCCTTCCACCCGGCCCCACCGGGGGCCCCTCCACCCTGCCCCACCGGGGGCCCCTCTACCCGGCCCCCCCAGGGGCCCCTCCACCCTGCCCCACCGGGGGCCCCTCTACCCGGCCCCACCAGGGTCTCCTCCACCAGGCCCCACCAGGAGCTCCTCCACCAGGCCCCACCAGGGGCTCCTTGACCCGGCCCCACCAGGGGCCCCTCCACCAGGCCCCCCCAGGGGCTCCACCGCCAGGCCCCCCCAGGGCCACCACCACCCGGCCCCCCCAGGGGCTCATCCACCCGGCCCCTCCAGCACCACGGACACAGCCTCATTAAAGTGCCAATCAGTCACCGGAGAAATAGATAGGGCTGCATGAAATATGCATAGGGAACAACACAGCCATCCATAGTTTCACAAAATCGAAGTCCCAATCTCGTCACACACGCGAGTCCGAGCCAGAGAGAGCAAACGCCATTCAGATTCGCAGGGGGGGTCAGGAGGACCATGAAGGGGGTCACGTACGGTAAGCCTGTCACCTAGCAGAGGGTTTTAGGGTGGCGCCATCTTCTAATCCCACGGGTCTGTGGAACTAACGGACCAGCTGAAAGGGCTTGATGTGGAAGCTGAGCGGACACTCCTCTCCTGTCCACTTTAGACAGACACAGGAAGCTAATCTGTTTAGTCAGAGCAGCTGTCAAGACAGGGCCCGAGCCAAATGAGAGGATTTTCATTGGAAAAAATCTCCCTCAGGTGAGATTAGCCCAGACTGATCGTGTCTGTCATTCTAGACTGGTGCAGCAGGAGAAAAAAAAAGTGAAATATTGTAAAATGTTAAATGTACTTTTGTTATATATAGATTTATAGATGGAAAATGATCTGGTCTAATAGCTCAGTATCTCTATCAGCCAAGATCATTTAAATCACCATTATTCACAGGTAATTCAATTTGGTTACTGACAAAGCAGAACTGTTTAACCTCATAGGCTATTGATGAATAACTGTCTAGTTTAATTTTTCAAATTACATGCATGCTCAATTACTCAAATTAGCCTGTTTTGAGTCCTTTATCATAACATGCAGACAATATTGAATATTTAATTTCCAATTAAAAATGTTCATTAAAGCTTTTACATTGTTCTCTATTGTATTCTATTGGTGTGTTCTGAAGTCACCTTTTGTGTGGGGTATCTGATTGACCTAGGGGACCAAGGCCACTATGAAAAAGGTATCAGTGTTGTCTAAGTGCATTCTTATTGATCTATCGTAGATCTTTACTTTCTCCCAAAGACCCAGCCTTTCAAAGTCACACACACGCATGAACATGCACACAAACACACACACTTTCTTTTTTTAACTCTAACTTTAAGGCTCAGAGCCATTAAATATTTATTTGCTTTTGATTACTCTCGAAATTCATTCGTCAGGACCAAGCTGACAGATGCTTGGTGTTATTGACGAACTCTGCAGTGGCACTGACGGATAACATCAGATACCCCAGCATGCCACTCTCCAACCCTTCTGTCTTTCCCTCCACCTATCTCCCCACCCTCCCTCCCCTTCACTCGACTGTCTCCTGTCTTCCCTCCATCAGGTGAGCTGAGAAATGGCTCCAGAACCGAGGCATTTGTCACTGCAACAATCTGCTCCAACTGAATTACTGTGACAGGAATAGCGAGGGGGGGAGGGGGGGGGGGGGGAACACAGGAAGAAGGAAGAATTTATGAATCAAAGTCTCCCATAGGTAAAAGAGCAAGGGCTAACGTTAAATATATAGAGATACACAGAAAGATAGCTACACAGAAAGAGAGCTACACAGAAAGAGAGCTACACAGAAAGAGAGCTACACAGAAAGAGAGCTACACAGAAAGAGAGCTACACAGAAAGAGAGCTACACAGAGAGAGAGAGAGAGAGAGAGAGAGAACTACAGATAGAGGCAGAGAATAGCACAAAGAATGCGAGTGTTTGACATTGTAAGTAATCAGAAATGGTGCAAATCCTGCTTTCGGAGGCAGCAGCGTCGAGTCAGCTGGTGAGGCAGTGCGTGGTGAATTGTGGCTGGGCAGTTATCACCCAGGTTCCTCTTTCAGCACTGGTAGGAAATGCTTGACAGTAGCGAAAGCTTCGATCCCATCCTGGGCCCTGAGGCGTCACAGAGCACAGCAGACACAGCACTGCAGACAGAGCCCAGCGTCAAATCCGCAGAAGACAGGGAAAGTGACAACAGTCGAGGCTTGCACTCTCCTCTGAAAACAATTTGAACGCACACATCATCTCTTGCTGTCTCTCTCCGACACACACACGCACATACACACACACACACACACACTGTAACCAATCACTGGGGAAATTCGTAAGGGTGTTAGTGACAATAGCATTTGATCTAAGCCAGAAATCTGAAATTCTCTATGGAGATTTCCAAAGAAACCCAAATCCACTGTCTAACAAGATTGGAATTACAATAATCCACAAATCCACCCAAGCACACAGCATATGACAACACAGACAGTAGATTTACAAGTTGTTGTAGCAATCAAACAGTCTCAACATTTTGCACCAATCGGTCTTAAGCACTTCGGGGACCATCCCACACAAGATGGAACATCATCAAACACGGTTCATCTCTGGATCAGAATGAGTAACCGAAAGGATCCATGTAGGCCACACTCTAGATTCAACTACCTTTTCACATTCAGACATACTGCTCCACAACACAACAGCAGAACAGCTGGTACCACCACCAGAGTTCGTCTTGAAACTTGGAGACGGCTCGAAATAATTCAGAAACATTTTAAACGCTTGAATGTTTTCGAAAATGGTTGGGTGACGTGATATTGTTTACAGCGTGTTAGCAGACACACCACAAGCCTCAAGACAAAAAAAAACAGCCTTCCCAGAATGCACTAGCGGTGAATCCCTCTCATGTTGTAAAAAAAAAAAAAAAAAAAAAAAAAATCTGAGGAATCAAAGTGGCGGCTTGAGAGGCGGCCATCTTTGACATAAATAAAACATGGCCAGTCCTGCAAATGACTCCATAGCCCTTTATTCATGACTCTCATGTCAGATGGTGAGGCGCAACAGAAACATCAAAAGCATGTGAGACCTGTCTCAGTGTCGGTTCTTCTCCACCAAACACTCAGATCACTTCATTTCACTGCGCCTGCAGCCTTTTCCCTTCGAATGTGTCTCTAACGGTATTTACTGTACTGCGGATAAAACAATCCACCTAACATGAACATATTGTACAGTAGACATGTTTACTGTCATCAGTGATGACAAATCCCTCCCCCCTCCAAGGAGAAGCTGATAGAATCAATTGTACAGTTTATACCGCAGATGTCATGTTATTCCTCTTTGAGCAAAGTCAAATATAGTGTTTACAAAAGGTTGAGGAATCTTATTCTATTTCACAAGGGTGAAAGTGACTAACATAGGTGTCATTTGCCACTTGGAGCATCCAATGTCCAAGACAGGCCCCCCCTTGGCCACCCTATGTGCAGATCGTCCTAGATCTCCAAATGTAACCATTGCTTCAAACCCTGAAGCAGAATATATCACTAATCAAATATTTATATTATTCAAGTTCAAGTTAATTTCCATACTTGAGATGCAAAAAATGAACCCCTTAGGCCTAATTTGCTAATTGACTTGCAAATTCCTCATTGTAAGAGATGGTATAAGTTAAATGGGTGTCATGGGGTCAGGGTTGATTCAATAGTGGAAAACCAGACATACCGAAGGTTCGTTTTGAGACAAAACAAAACTTTATTAATGTGTCATGACTAATCCATTTTTGGCAATCCAACGGAAACAATATTTCCGTATAGAACTTTAAGGGAACGTTCTTTTAAAAAGTATATGAGGGTTACATATATATTGAAATATTGTGCTACAAACCAAAGGCAAAGGATTGTTATAAATCAGAGCTTACTGATTCTATAGATGCAATGATTTGAGACCGGTGACCCTCACGCTGACCGATCTAAATAAAAGCCAATCCTGTCACAGTCTACGGTCGATGAACGGAAACAATGTGTGCGCAATGAGCACAGTTTTAATTAACTCTTCAAAACACCTAGAACCTCCACGGAGTTGTCGTACTTCATTTGGTTCCTGCTTCGGCATTTACTATTGAGATGACCTGGGCGACCATTTCAAGCACAACGTGTTGTGAAAGTGTCGCGGTTATATACCACGACCACCGCGCAAAGAAATTGAGTTATCGCATTTGAATGCAAATAGACTCTGGAAATGAACGACTTGTAACAATTATTCACTAAAGGCTGCAACTTGCGTGAAAACGTTATTCGATATAGACGTTATCATCCAATTCCAGTGTCCGTGCACAGCCAATTGCGCCTGTTGCTTGACTGGAGGTGAGACAAGTCTGCAGACATGTGAGCTAAACCTATTCTGGATTTACAGCTTCTTTTAAACGGGCGAGTTTCAGAGACCTGACGATAGTCACTTAGGGTTTAAGAATAGTTAGTCTCCAAAATGGCATTGTGTTCAGTGTTCGTTGAATTATATGTGGATCTGCGTAAAACTTGATAATAAATCACAGTGATTATTGCCCACAGAGAGAAGGTTGCCCCACAAATTCAAAGTACGACTTCCATTTGACCAGTATGGCGAGAAACACCTTCCCCAAACTGCCATGCAAGTCGGCTACGTCTGACATGTTTTTTTTTTTTTTTTTTTTACGGGATTGAGTAAAGATAAATGAAAATGTTCTGATACTGTAGCCTAGCCAATTTACTATTAACAGTGGTACTGAAACAGCTCACTAACTAGGAAATAAGAGACAGTGTAGGCTACCTGGTCTATGCCTACCTCTTGCCACTGTTGTCGGGAGCTGCAAAGCCAGGAACACGAGAATGCCGAAACTCAAGCATCCTCCTCCTGAGAACTGTCCCATCACTGCTTGAGGCGTCTTCCTCCCCAACGGACCCGGGGATGTTGTGCGCGGGTCTGAAGCATTTGTCGTTGCTGACCGTGTCACCAGTAACAGGTTACCCTGAACTGATAACGTTCACATTTGGTGAGGTCTGTCGCCGCCTCAGCCTTGGTCGGGTAGAAACTGCATCTTGGCTTCGCAGTGCGGATGCAGAGACAGTCAGAGTGGTGTGTATGTTTCGGCGATCGGGAAGCCTGCGAGGGAGAGGCAGAGTGAAATAATTAGGCAGCGCTAGCCATGCGCTCTCGGCTCACACGGAGCAGGGAGGCAGGGAGAGAGGCAGAGAGAGAGGCAGAGAGAGAGAGGGAGAGAGAGGGAGAGAGAGAGAGAGAGAGAGAGGGAGAGAGGGAGAGAGGGAGAGAGAGAGAGAGAGAGAGAGAGAGAGAGAGAGAGAGTAGGAGAAGGAGGATGAGAGACGTCTACGCTGAAATCCCTTTTGGGGCTAGTGGAGGAGTCGATGAGGACTAAAGCAGTCAAACTGAAGCTTGCTTGAAGCCCTTCATTATTTGACAGGGAGTTAAAATGTAAATAAATGGATGGAATCCTGTTTCAAAAAGAAAATTCTAGCAGTTTTTTTTCCACCTGCAAGGATGTTTAACTATTGTGATGTTAAGCAGTAGAAAAACCACCAGATACTTTTTAAAAGTGTGCAAACGGTCATGTTTACCTTAAATAAATGTGCAAAATGCAAGATATAAAATGGAACATTTAAAAGGTATGCCATCATTATCTTCTCTATTAACCATTCAGCAGAGAACTCATCCACAACTAGCAGTCCATAAAAATCACTGTAATTGACTTTTACAGACACAATTATATTTTCTAAAAATACAATGGGTTGTTTCCAATAGCCCAGCCTGTTGGGTAAGGTTAAGTGCTCGACAACATTTCTAAAGTGAAGCTTTTGCTTTTAATACCCCTCATGGCCTGGATCCCAATCGGTGGGCCATGTGTGAAGGGCATCACATTTAGCCAGAAGTGTTTCGCTCACTTATATCGTCCCTCACTGCTCTTTCTGCATCACCTGCATGGCAACATATGTTCTGTAGGTGACTGGCCTTGTTCAAAAACATCACTGTTGACCAGCAATCTCAGAAATTCTCAGTTTCAAATTCAAATCCCGCTGTGCCGGTGTAGAATGGTCACATCATTCAGAGGTGCTAAACTGAACTGCTACGTTTCAGATTGTTCCACTCAGTACAATGACACACAGGACATGGGTGGCCATGTCCCTCCGCCCAAAGACCCCTGCCTCTACCATCTCTGTCGGATCCACTAATTTCCATCCGACACAGCAGGAAGGCTGCATTAGCTGTTATGTTATTTCTGAAAGCATTTGCAGGCGGGAGACTGAATATAGGAGTCATACATGACATGACCGCTTTGCCCACCCCCACAGGAAACATTAGATGGAGACTTTTACTACATTCTCACAGGGAGACCATGCCGTAAAAATTACCGTAATTAAAAACCTACAGTCATTAAATCTAATATGGTGTCTAATGTGATCTTAAGTGTGACGAAAAAAATTAATGGCCCTGCATTGCGGCCTTGCTACGCTTTGGTTGCTCAATATGAGGCAACATTGTCTGCTGGATAGCAGGGAGGTCTAGGATAAAGTAATTATTTTCCCATAGAGAGAAGATGAAAGAGTGATTGAAGTCTTTTTAAGACTGGCTCCCTTCGATAAAGAGGAACTCTTTCAAGTACACACTAGGCGGGTCCCAACCATCATAATTGACTATAAGTAGACTTAGTAATTGGCATACCCTGTCCAATTAGATATACTTGTGAAACAACTTATTTGGGCTCTCATACAAGCATCAGGGTCAATGTGCTGAAGATTATCCTCAGCTGTGCCCTACCACTAGTTACATGGCTCAAGGAAACGTGGCACTGACTACCACTAGTTACATGGCTCAAGGAAACGTGGCACTGACTACCACTAGTTACATGGCTCAAGGAAACGTGGCACTGACTACCACTAGTTACATGGCTCAAGGAAACGTGGCACTGACTACCACTAGTTACATGGCTCAAGGAAACGTGGCACTGACTTTGAATAAAGAAATGTTTCACAAAAGGTCTTGGGATGGACCAGGGAGGTTGTAATCATGTTTCCATCCCACTGAATTCTCATGCGAATACCGTATGACCAGAGGGTGTTGTCCAAAACATGTTGACAGTAAAGTATCTCTCCTGTACAGCCTCCAAAACAAGCTCTTAAAGGCTTCACCAGCCCATTGTGCCAGCAGGGTTTTTGCAGAGATTTGTGTAGCATTTTCTTTGTTCTGTTCTTATGAAAGAGTGGATACTTTATTGTGTTCGAGGAGGCTGGCCCAGGGCAAGCGCTCAATGTCCCCAACTTGAATATGGATTTTTCTTCATCCCCTTTCAGTAGCAGTTCACCAGGAGGATTCTGGGTCGGTCCAGGGTGAGGAAGAATGTCCGGTGACCAAGGGTTCACTTCCCTTGCCCTCCTGCGGTTTTTCCACAGGGCGAGGATTCTTGCAAAGCATGTGCAACATCAGGAATAACATCAAATGACGAAGCAAAGTATCCTACTGATGGAAAATGAGGTGGCGCTGGCGGATCCAAAATAAACTAAACTAGATCTAGCACTGATTAAAGACAGGTGCTGATTGGCTTTCGCACTCTGGGAAATGATGCTAGTTTTTATTAGATGCGCGAGACCACCTCTGCACTCTGAAACAAGGTCTGTGTTAGGAATTGCCCAGTTTATGATAGGCTATTGTTCTTTAATGACTGTGGTCCCCAGTTAGTTTGAAGTGACATCCCTGTACATTGTGCCCCAGACATATCATTAGACCAAGAAAGCATACAACTGTAATCCCTCAGAGCATGAGTGGTTCGTTGACAGTGCCTAACCCTGTAAGACCCGGTTTAAAATGACAACATCACCTTGAGCTCTCCAAAAAAAAATTTTTTTGTTAGCCATTATAGAGCTAAATGTGACGTTGTAATTTTACAACCAGGGGTCTTCCAGGGCTAAAAGAAGAGGTTTTAAGAAACTGTACAAATTGGACGTGTGCGGAATGAGCTGAGCTTGATCGAAATGTGAAGGAAAATGGTCGGTACAGCGTAAGCCTCAAAGTCTTCACTTCCCTTCCCTATCCCAGAAGGAGCAGCCGCAACTAGCTGTGTCTAACCTCCAGTCCAACGCCATTGGGCCTCATCTACTCTGCTGGACACAGAAGCCTTAAGTGGAAAAAAAATGGAAATTGTTCAGGCGATGACAGAAACTCCCATAAAGAGGTACACTTGATGACTAAGAGCCAAATTCTCCATATGTTAAATATCATACACAATGTTAAACGTATCACATTTCCTTTTGTTTCTTTAAGGTTTCCTCTAAAAAAATTAACCCACATGTGGATGTAGTGTGCCAAAGCAGTGTTCTACAGAAAATGGCAGAAGATTTTCTCAGCTCTGTTTTTCTTCCCAAGCAAGGCCCCTTTAGATGAACAACACCAGGATGGCCAAAATGCACTTGGCTAAGGCCACCCGTGCAGGTATAGGGATCGTTTCTCATGTTTTCAACAGACACAGTTGGCACCAAATGATGCTTGTTCGAGGAATGGATTTTATTTGTATTTTTTTTACACAGGGAAATGCACTGACTGGTTTACCCCAAGACCCCCCACCGCCAACCTTCCTCCAGCCCCCCGGCACACACAAACGGCTCAAGCTCGAGGATTTGAAGGCCTATGCTGTACCTAAAGCTCAGATACATGCACCCACACGCACCCACAAAGCTAATCATGAAGATATAGAACCCCACTGTCGGTATCATGCTTACCACAAACTGCAAATTCAATAGATATAATAACTCAGAATATACATGTACATTATGTTTAGACCCATATCTAATAAATGTAAGAAGTCCCTGTGCAAAACAAGCTTGGGCTTTAATAAGGCAAACGAGAAATGTATTTAAATGAGATGGAGTAACCATCGACAATAATTATCAGTTTTCGCTTTCCTGTGAAGTAATTTGTCAACAGGTCTTTTATTAGACACTTCACACGAAATGTAAATAAAACGATACATTTTTGTTGTTGTTACTGACTTGGTTTACTGAAACGAGATCAGTAGCTAAAAAATTGGATAAAAGTATCCAAATGTCAAAACACGTTTGTGTCATCCTAATTGGGAGTTGCCTCTATAGATGTTTGATATTGATGCAATTGAATATCCCCTGTTGCTCTCCACACTGTGCCTCTTTAATCTAACATGGTAATGTATGTGTGATGGTAGAGGTGTTCAGTCAGGGTAATAACACGGCTGTTAACAGCACAGCATGCAAATAAACTGATGCATGTCTCCTCGTAAAATTCTGGGCATCTGGTGAGTTAATGTTCAAGAACCATGAATAGTGTTCATGGTAGATGCAGATATTGTTGGTAATATTGTCATTTGCCAATAGGTGTCACCGCATCAAGTGTGCTACCACAACCCTGTTATTTCTTCTTTGGTGCCTCCCTATAAATTGACATGTTTGTGAACAATAAAGGAGTGTCATACAAAACTCAAAACTCAACAGATATGATGGATAACGTGATAGAGAGAGAGAGCACCAGCACCAGTAGGGGTTCACAGGGGAATCCTTACCCTGGTATCTGATACTCACTCCAACCTGCAGCTTCTGAGCTCATTAGGTACTATGCCTCATCTGTCAACAGTAACAAGCACCAAGCAGTATTGGGTCCAAGACAAGACATCTGCTAACACTGTTGTTAGCACAGTGTTCAGATTATTAACCAGACTGGGAAGACTCACAACAATAAGGACATGTATGTAGGTCTTTTGTGATTAAAGTGTGATTTAGAAGTGGTCCAAAAGCAAGTCTCTGCACAGTAGCAATGTGTGGTTCGATGTGGTAAAAGTGTGTACTTGGTAATTGTTCCTTTAGGAGGAAGTTAATGGCGCTAGGTCAAAACAGCTGCAGTACTATAAATCGAAAAGAACTATCCTGGCTATAACAAAGTGCTTTAAGTTTAGTTTCTAGCTTTATTAATCCACACAGGGCAATTAGTTCAGACTGTCAAGGTGCTTCACATATATACACAACACTTAAAACACATACATACAAAAACTCAAAATACACAAGATATATGGTGGTAAAAAAGTGCTTGTGAGGAGAAGAGAGAAGACAGCCAGACACACAGATCATAGCTAAACTGAGCATATTCCTTTTCCTTTTAAGGATATGGATGAATGTGTGCTACATGTTGGTTAGTATGTGTTGATTATATGTAAATGAAGAAAATAGAAACTAAAGTTAAGGCATCAAATATGGATAGAGGGAGAGGGATTTAATTGTCAGTCTTAAAGGGACAGTTCACAACAAAATGTCCTCTTACCTGTAGTCCAATATTCTACCGAACTAGACCCGCCAGCCATATCACTGCACCAAAGGAAGCATGCATCTACTCACAGAAAGGAGGCCCAATCTAGTTCCATTCAAATCAAATCAACATTTATTTGTATAGCCCTTTTTACACGCAAGCATGTCACAGAGGGCTTCACATACGCCCATAGAACTGCACCTCTAGTTCCATTAAATTCAGGAGAATTCAGATATCTGGCCATAATCTACAAAACTTGGCAACTCACACCAAAACTATTTTAAAGGATAAATAGCACTACAGGTAATAGAATTGTTATTTTATATTTGGGTGAACTGTCCTTTTAAGAACCTCACCAGGACCAAGGATCGTTCAAGTTTTCATTGGAATTGTACAATAATTTCCTTCGTGATGTTAAATAATCATAATAAATAATCATGTCACTTTAATATTTATTTTTTTAACAACGTCCTTTAAAAGACATTATTTACATTTCCCATGCGAGAATGAGATCTGACTGTTCAATGGTACAATTGAGTTACAGCAGACATAGCTTGATAAACGATTTTTTTCCCCATGTAATTTTGTCTTGCCATTCAAGGGTTGACAAAAACAAAAGACAACACCGTGACAGGCCAGTTCATCGCACCACCACTGTCTATCTGTCTATCTGTCTGTCTATTCTTAACCATCAGCCCACAAACCAAATCAATTCTGCCTCAGATATGTTTCAAAATCTTAATATATATATTCAAACACAACACAAGTTGCTGATTTAACTTTTGCACATCTTTAATTTAAGCTTCAACGTATGTGACAATAAAAGGTCTAAGCTAGACTGAATGAGTTCACTGTCGTGTCATCAACCATGGATGCTGTTCTATGTATTGACGTAAAAATTGGAAGGAATAATTGCCCCTCTGATAGAGGGCCTTCATGTCACAGTCACAATTATTCAACGAGAGACAGCTATGAGGAGACACATCTTGTGGCCCCCAGGACCTGTCATAGCTCTGATAATAACAACCCGTGATGTGATCTGCGGGGTGTATGGCCAGCAAACCTCTCTATATTCAGAATGTGTACCGCTCCGCCAGTCTGACCTCTGTCGAGTTCAGATTTGTGTTTTTAATATGGCCTTTTTCACAAAGTGTCTCTTTCAATATTATCACCGTAATTCTTAGTCACATAGTTGTTTTGTGTCTCTTGGAATCTCATGGCGCTACTGTTGTGTCAATGAAATGGACAGCTTCATTAATATACGAGGTGTGTAAAAAATAATAGTTTAACACTTTTTTTCATAACTTTTTTATTGTAATGATCAAGATCGTCATGTGGTTTTAGTAGCAAATCCTCAAAATTGTGTCAGCCTAGAGTATGCGGCCTATGCTGTCCGATGTAGCTCCATATGTACACTAGCAGAAAAGACCTACAGTGCAAGAAGCAATCCGATCTTTTCCTTTTTTTTGTGCTGTTTTAATTACATCTTTATCATATGACCTCTAATCATTACTGTTTGTATCCCTTCGTTCTCGTTAAGACCACAATTTATGTGCGTTTCTATTACACCATTTAAGACTCCATTAAAAAGCACTCAACTCACTGCCCTGCCAGCATGATTGTTTTTCTCCATTAGTACATTGTTAAAAAATGGCCGAATCACTTTTGCACATTTGATCAATTCAGTGCAAGCAAGAGAGTCATGTGGCTGAGCGGTTAGGGAATCCGTCTAGTAATCGGAAGATTGCCGGTTCGATGCCCCGCCGTGCAAAATGACTTTGTGTCTTTGGGCAAGGCACTTCACCCTACTTAATTTGGGGGAATGTCCCTGTAGTCACTGTATGTCGCTCTGGATAAGAGCGTCTGCTAAATGACATAAATATAAGAGTGGTGACAGGGCACCTAATGACAAAGCTATAGTAGTGGTCTTGATAGCAAAGAACATATTCGATTGAAATATTTAGGGCTAACTGGTGGTAAATATTTAGGGCTATCATGACAGACAGTATGTTTACTTCATGAGAACAGTTTGTTTGCCCCTGGATAACCTAAACAACTTGGATGCCATTCAATAAGAAACACTTTTTTATAGGTGCACTCAGATCCTCATGGCGAGACAAAGGCCCAGATTACGGAACCTCAAAGGCATCATTAGGTGCCGACGATACAAATAGAGGTTGTGTGAAAGGAAATGAGTAACTATGGAGTGATTAAATCAATAATTCACCGAGGTTAAGATGGATGCTCACCGACATAAAGATGAAAAACACATGATTTATGGAGACTCTCATTATCCCCCCATTGTTTGCTTGGGGAGTTTTGCGTCTACAGTCCCCAATCCATCCAAACATTTGAACATGCCTTTTCATGTGGCCAAAGGTTATGTCTAATTGGAACATTGATGTTATTGATTGAATGCGTATTGTACTGGACAGGTAGAGGCTTCTACCAGGGAGGCAGGTGGCTAAAAGGTTAGGGAATCGGGCTAGTAATCAGAAGGTTGCAGATTCCTGGCCATGCCAAAATGACGTTGTGTCCTTGGGCAAGGCACTTCACCCTACTTGCTTTGGGTGGGGAATGTCCCTGTAGTTACTGTAAGTGGCTCTGGATAAGAGCGTCTGCTAAATGACTAAATGTAAATGTACAATGGCAAACTTTGCACCTGCAACAAAATGCACCTGAGATCAGACAAAATATCAAATGCCTGGAGCGTTCATCTCTGAAACCAAAAAACAGAAGCATTTTTGCGAACATATTCCCTTCGACCAATATTAGCTTCAATGTGCATACATTATCTACGAAGGAAACATGTCTGGTTTTGTTATGAGCAGTATGCCAACACAAGATCCTTTAAAAGGATCAAATGAGGATAGAGGCGCTACAATGACAAATGGGAGAAGAGGGGATGAGAAAGAAAAGACAAAGCAAGATGGAGTGAGAGAGAGAGAGAGAGAGAGAGAGAGAGAGAGAGAGAGAGAGAGAGAGAGAGAGAGAGAGAGAGAGAGAGAGAGAGAGAGAGAGAGAGGGAAAGAGAGGAGGGAATGAGAGAAAACAGGAGAGAGGGAGGGAGATAGCAGAAAGGGGGGGGACCAGACTATTTTGATGAGGCAGCAGACACACACAGAGAACGCAGCAGGTTATCTGTGACCACTCTGTCCTTGTAAACACAAAGCGATTATGCTGAAGACGTGATAGAGACGTCTAACCAACATGGCCTTGTTCTTCTTACTCTGGTGCTCTGCTAGCCTGGAGGCTAAAGTTGTTGAACAAATAACAAAGAGAAAGAAAAGTTACAATTACAAAGAGACAAGGGCACCTGGGGAATAACCTACATGATCTGCTAAAGTATACACAAACCCAACATGGTCTCTATTCTGCTTGTTTCTTTTAAGTACCGAGAGAGAGAGAGAGAGAGAGAGAGAGAGAGAGAGAGAGAGAGAGAGATTAAAAGGAAACATGCTATTATTATTGATCCAACAATCCCATTTCTGATAGAGAATGTGTAGTAGTATGTTGGTATCCTTCTTTTACAGCATGCTTGACTTTATTAAACAGGATCTTAGATATCAAATAAACAGAAGTGGCATAAAGTAGTAGGGAGTCAGGTGGCTGAGCGGTTAGGGAATCGGGCTAGTAATCAGAAGGTTGCTGGTTCGATTCCCCGGCCGTGAAAAATGATGGTGTGGTCCCTGTAGTCACTGTAAGTCGCCCTGTAGTCACTGTAAGTCGCTCTGGATAAGAGCGTCTGCTAAATGACTAAATGTAAAGTACGGATGGGAGGGTTAATCACAGGCACGTATTTTCATAAACTGCTCGTATCGTAACGCGCAATGTTGAACATAAACAAGCTCTCTTTTCTCTTATTTATCAGTCCCTTTTTCAAAGAGCATTCATCTCCGAACTCCCAAACACATCCTCACTTTAACGTTTCCAAAAGGTGTCGATGCGTGGCACAGCCTCGTCAGTGAACACTGTTATCAGCTGCCCAACAAACAGCAGGACTCAGTTTGCACACACACGCGGAGTTCACTCACCAATCACCATGCTGATTCAACACACGCGGAGTTCACTCACCAATCACCATGCTGATTCAAAGTGACATCGACACGACTCTCTTCAAACAAACTCAAAACACGTCTCGTAACGATACACAGGCACTTACACATCGACACACACAAACATCTAATCACCCAGGAACCATAAAGGGCTACCTGTTTACGAGAGATACTTTTGAGCTCAATCTGTCGCATTACCTTGGATTTATTCTGCTTTTATCATGCTATTTGTCCACCATGTTTCGGTGATTAGTAATTATTATAATTACTCACGGAAACACATTGTTTCAATGGCTGACGTTCCTAAAGGGTTTTCCAAAGCCTTTCCCCCCCAACAAATAGGATTTAATATAGTTAGGGTTAGGGTTATCACCCATTTTGTCATTGAAGAATTGTATGCAGATACAGTAGATAAGGTACAAATCTTGTTTAATTATTTAGCACTTTTTTTTAAGAAACTTTTGCTTCCTGTGAGAGAGATTGCAACAATCACAAGTCTTCACTGTCCAGTAACCATTTTATGAATATCTCCAAGTTCCATTAATTAAAAACATGTCACACAAAAATCCCTAATGTCAATGCAAATGGTTACTTTATGTCCCCAAGGATGAGGCAGATGGAAACACATTCCAGCATGTCACAAAAGGTGGGTGGGAAGTGCTAATTTGTCGATTGACACCGGCGCCGTTTGAGTCTCCTGTGCCTGTCAACCCAGGCAGCCGACAGTCCAAGAGTGATGACGGAGGGTGATGATGTCACAGGTTTGCATAATGGATGCTCAGAGGGGGTGTAATTGGGGTCAGGGGAGAGATTAAGGAATTCCATTCCCTGCTACTGATGCTCTGGGATGGTGCCCTCGTATTGACCTCCCCCTGCAGGGTCATTTTAAGAGTTTGGATCTCCAAAGATCTAAAATTACTTTTACCCTTTTTTTTTCAGGGAAGAGATTCAAGTCAGAGAGATTATATACCTTTCGGTTAATGTTGGCGTCTACGAAGCGTTGCATTGGAGTGCGGGACACTTAGAGACACCCCCTTCTCTCTCCTCTTACCCGTGTTGCTGTTGGAGAGGGTTCCGGGGGGTCAGTGCGCTCATTTGGTGTTTGAAGAGGAAGTCTCTCACCGTTCTCTCAGATATCAGCCATCGCTGAAACGTGAAGAGCTCTCATTGCTGATTTTTGCTCTTTAAGGGCCCTTTAGTACTGCACACTCAAAGAGCTTGATTAATCAATTTGAAAGGCATGACGAAGAAAGGAAGAAGAAAAAAACCGGTTGCCATGCGTTACTAACGTTTATGGGTCGGTACAGTACTGCACGTCGGCGATGGTTGACTCTGCAGCGCTCCCTCTCTCTCTGGTTCTCCCTCTTCCTCTCTGTCTCTCACACCCCCCCCCCACACACACACACACACACAGTAATATATGTTGCTCTCTCTATATGAAGTAAATTAATAATAGCTTCAGTAATCTGAGCTGAGATATTGTAACCAGGCCCATAGGAGCAGGCAGGCCAGGTAAATAAGATACAGATAGATTTTCTCTCTGAGGAAAAAGTGATTTGGTTTCCTCATGTGTCTCCCATCGCCTCCTCTACCCCCGTCTCTCCCTGCATAACTTGATTACTGCTCGGTGATTGCAAACCAATCACTCCCAGACCAAAAAACAATGCATTTCTCTACAGTGAGAGCAGAGTGTGTGTATTGGTTGGGTTCATATTACATGCTTTAAATCTGTAACCAGAGACATCAACAGGCAATATGAGCCAGCACCATGAATCACCGGTTGCGTTTGCATGCTAATGTAAAACAAATATCTCCCATTTGATACGAAGAAACATGAACATCTTTACAGCCCAGTTGATGTGTCACACCTAAGAGAGTGTTAGGTGCTGCACTATGTTCAAAACAAAATTGGCGGGGGCGTAATCAATGAGTCATAAACTGTTTATGTCGAAGAGCGCAGCTAACGTACAGTATATTAATCCACTGTCAGGTGTTACACTCTGCTGTTGCACTCCTAGCTGTTTCAGAGCAGGCTAATGGTATCTGACTGGCAAGCACACACACATAATCACACACACAAATGCACTCTCTCTCTCCAAATCTAAGAGTCCGGAGTCCAAAGCACTCTATGGTTCTTTACGCTATATACTGCAAGATAACACTGGTGGGGGGTGGGGAGGGGATGGGAGGGGGGTAGCAGCGGGCGGGGGTTAAAAATGGCTTCTGAAGAAGTGACTGAGAGGAGAGAGTGCTGAGTGGGAGGCGGGGGGGGGGGGTGTAGAGAGTGGTCTGAATGGCTCTTTCCTCGCTTCCTACCTGGCTGTATTGGCCCTCGCCGGAACGGCGCCTCACGCCTGTCACGGACGAGAAACCCCACGCCGCCGAGGTGCTGGACCGCTCGCGACGGCGAGTGACACGCGCTGCACCTCGATTTTGGAAGCTTGTCACACGCATACGTCTCTGTCTCTGACGCGGGGTCGGGCCTGCCGACGTGTCCTTTTCTCTGCCTCGCTCTCTGTCGCTGACATGCCTATGAATCTGTCAGGAAGACAAATGCAGCTTTAATTGGGCCAGACCTCACCTTCAGTGGCATGTATGTCACTTGCGTTTCGCATGTCAGGCCTAGTATGTAACTGCGGTTTCCGTGAATGTGCCTGGTTAAAGTGTGCGAGTGCCTGCATGTGTGTGTCTGTATAGGTGGAAGAGTGCTGGCGGTTTGGAGAGCTGGCCAGACCATCTCCCAGGGATGGGGGGCCAGGGGCCACAGAGGTAATCAGACCCACGGGACCTGCTCTTAGGCTGCACTTTCTGCCACCTGCAAGCTGGAGGATTCTTTAGACACACAGGAGCCCAGACTGGCTCATCCTGGGTCTTCCTTTCACTTCCCTATCGACTACCTCACGCTGCCGGATGCTGACTGCAGGACTAACTGTGTGTTTGTGTGTGTGTGTGTGTGTGTGTGTTTGTGCGCCTGTGTGCGTTTGTGAGAGAGAGAGTCAGAGAAAAGGAAGTGGGATTGAATATCTTTCAACAAGCAATGCCTTAAATTGTCCGGAAAGGAAGCATTACAGCATTTGAACACAAACAGTTGCCATCATACTCTGCTCATTTAGTGCACACACACACACACACATGCAGGGATGTGGTGGTTTGTTACTTGTCCGGAACCGATCAATAAACCTTCACTTGTTAGAGCTTCTGTAACAACAACAGGGTTGACGGTTGGTCTTTGAATTCAAACCTCCTGAGGTGGAGATATGGATAAATGACACCCCAAAATACAGCTGTTATATTTATCACTGCGTCATTCACAACCCCAAAATTGTAGAATCAAAACAGTTGAACAAAAGGTTGGATACCTCCAGAATGGTGAGGGTCAAGGTATGTCAAGGAAAGCGAAAACACGCCCCTCTCTGTAAAGTAACAGGAGGATTTTTTCAGAGTTTGGAGAAGTGAAAAGATTGGTCAGTGATCTGACCAATCTGGAATCGTGCAATTCAAACCCAGATCCCTTTAAGATGTTTTCATCCGGGACCAAAAAATATGGAAAAGAATCACGAAAAGTACAGAGGGCAAAACGATGCCTTGGAATGCATTTACATGTAACGGGCCAGGTACCAAGGCACTTCATGAATTGTCATTAAACTGGACGAGTTCTGTGTTTCATTTTTCATAGAGCAGGTCTCGTTCCATTTCGGTGAGTGAGAATCAGTAATGCAGCTGAATAATGTGAAACAGTGTTAGAGTACAAGCCATGATTTGTAAGGTAAATGCTGAGGCCAATCACAAACTCAATACCTACTAGATTAGGTGTATTCCCAGGCGTGTGGTTTATCTCTGGAATCCTGACGTGGTGTGTCGACTAAGTTGCTCACAAGGTATAGTGAAATAAAGGCGTGAATTATATTCACTGAGATCTCTGCGCCTCAAAAGTAAGATATTCAAATAATATTCGGAATTCTCTCAGTCTGGGATTTTATCATGAATAATCTTTGGGAAATTGGGTAACACTAAATAGGAATTATTATACCGCAGCAGCTGTGCTATACAGGGGCTTGTGCTCAAGAACAGCATGAAACACCCAGTATGTGGGCAAGTCTGTGCACGTACTGACTGTTACATGTATTCAGGACGTGCACCCTGGTTGAAAACATCTGTCAAACGCAGGATGTGCATAACCTCCATCTGACATTGAGTGGCCTGATTTCACCTTTCCCCTCCGACTGCGTGATGCCCCACCTCCTCTCCCCCCACCCACCTGACCTCCTCTCCCCCCAACCTCCTCTCCCCCCACCCACCTGACCTCCTCTCCCCCCACCCACCTGACCTCCTCTCCCCCCAACCTCCTCTCCCCCCACCCACCTGACCTCCTCTCCCCCCACCCACCTGACCTCCTCTCCCCCCACCCACCTGACCTCCTCTCCCCCCACCCACCTGACCTCCTCTCCCCCCACCCACCTGACCTCCTCTCCCCCCACCCACCTGACCTCCTCCCCCCCCACCCCCCTGACCTCCTCTCCCCCCACCCACCTGACCTCCTCTCCCCCCCACCTCCTCTCCCCCCACCCACCTGACCTCCTCTCCCCCCACCTCCTCTCCCCCCAACCTCCTCTCCCCCCCACCCGCCCCACCTCCTCTCCCCCCCACCCGCCCCACCTCCTCTCCCCCCACCCACCCCACCTCCTCTCCCCCCACCCACCTGACCTCCTCTCCCCCCCACCCGCCCTACCTCCTCTCCCCCCACCCCCCTTATCTACTCTCTCCCCCCCACCTCCTCTCCTCCAACACCACTTATCTGCTCTCTCCCCCCACGACCAGACTGAGAGACACGTCTCTTGTATTCTGATTTTTACCTTCTCCGTTACACGGTAAACATACTGTAAATACATATATGAAATCACATACGCAGCTGTTGCGTCGAACTCTATTTAGAACGTTCTATTTAATACGTTATTAAAGTTATTTTTAATGGTGCAAGTCCGAGCTTCACATTAATAGGTGTGCAGTGCAGTACTGGGAAGGGCATGGTTGGAATGGCAAGAACTGCTAGGAGAGATTGGGCTTCTTCTCCTCAAAGTGAAAGACTTTGCTTCACCTCTCTATCGACCTAGTACAGAGTATGAGTGTGTGTGTCGGAGAGAGTGAGAAAGAGAGAGGAGGAGAGAGAAAGAGACTTCCTTTAAAGTTATGCTTCCGGTACTGTGACATTGCAGCTCTACAGATCCACTTTCAAACCCAACAGCATGTGTACAGTATGAAAAACACAGGCTGCCGACAGGAAACAGACGACACCTGAATTCACGTGTCATTTCCGCTGAGGGCAATTAACAGTTGACATCTTCGTGCGGCGCCCCTTTCCCCATTCCTTTTTATTAGAAGCTCTTGAACGCAGATCACACAACTGATTATAAAAACCTTCTCACAGAGGGGGCCCTCAAACACTCTGCACACAATAATGATTGCAACGACGGGTGTTTTTTCAGCGGGGTTAATCAGTCGATCGAGCGCACCATGAACCATGTTGTCGTCACCATCATCTCTTCATCTCACGCTGTAGTCTACTGTTGCTGTGTAAGTGGGGCTCTCTTGGTACTGTATACAGAGGTACGTTGACCTCCTCTGTCAAGCGCACTGTATGTTATTGATGAAGATGAGCCCGGCACTTAACAGAGACAGTCCTAGTTATCTCACTGGCCCGGTAACAGATGACACAGCCTCTACTGTCGATTCCTCCATGATTTGTTCTCCCAGGGAACCGTACCCCCCCAAAAAAAGACACTCCATTAGAGAAAGCAACATGACAGGTGACTTTGCCACGTATGATAACCTGTAATCTCAGTGGTTAACAGTAATTAAATTCACATTAGCGCAGGGAAAAAAAATACATAAATCTCGATTTAATAAGAGCCTTGGGAGAGCGTGGCCGATCGCATTCGCGGGTCTTAAATCAGAGGCGAGGAAAGCTGAGGCGTTTCGCTTGTCTGCCGCCGTGAATTATACATCTGTGAAGCCGAAGTGGCACGCTTTACCCTCCCTCCTCTGTCGACCTTCAGCGGGAAAACACCAGAGAGGAGGACTGGGACTGGATCCAAGTCAAACCTGAACCGTCACCTGTCCTCCCAAATCGTTCTAGCCCAGCATCCTACTCCTGCCACAAGGCAGAGAGAGACAGGGAGAGAGACACAGAGAAACAGAAGAAAAGAGAGAGAGAGAGAGAGACAGAGAGAAATAGAAACAGAAGGAGAGAGAGAGAGAGAGAGACAGAGAGAAATAGAAACAGAAGGAGAGAGAGAGAGAGAGAGGAGAGAGAGAAGAGAGAGAGAGAGAGAGAGAGAGAGAGAGAGAGAGAGAGAGAGAGAGAGAGAGAGAGAGAGAGAGAGAGAGAGAGAGAGCGAGAGAGAGATTGCTCTGAAAGGTACTTTGCCAGCTACCTACTCCAGGTGATGACGTAAAGAAACACAAAATACATTGCTGAAAAGGTGCTAATGAATTCCCTTGTAAATTGCAAAGTAGAAAGTGAAAATTGAAAGTGATGACTCCATTCACGTGTGAACACATATTTACCACAAGTGTTGTTGAATGTAAAACTGACTGCACAAGGGATATTTTTGGGATATTCACGAGAATTAGTAACCATTCAAACGGCTCTGCTTTGAGATGAGACCACTGGATTATGTGTTTTGTTACACAATCACACAACAATTGGCTTTTCATTTTCTCACTGGCTCTGACATGGCTGTCATGCTTCCCCTATAGTCCATGTTCACACATCAGGTTTTATTATAATTTGTTGTTCAGTTCTCCAATCCTCCACTTCTGAAAAACACACACCACAACAGAAGCCACAGGAGGCGTTAAACCATCAACTTGGGACCAATGACATAAAAAAAACAACATACTGTCTAGATGGTGGATGAATGACACCTCATGAAGCCATCCGAATTAATTAGCACACATGGCAGACATGTCATGTAATTACCATTCATCACCTCATAAATACATCCCTTGTGACTGTCATCATGGTGCCTAAAATGTCACTGCTGGTTGAGTGATTGATGTGTTTTTATTGATTGTATTGATCATACAATCAATCACTATCTTTATGCGTAGAACAGATTTTACGTGGTGGCTTTCTCGAAAGGAGATAATCACCAACATAAAACATGGACGCACAGTCTCCATAAAGAAACGGAACAAAAAGAAAACCGGGGCTGATTATTAAAACGCCTGTTCGATTTCCCTGTCTCCGAGAACCTGTGGCGTTAATTCATTGACTTCTTTTATCGTCTCCGAGCTAACAGGTCGCTTTAATCTGGATAATGTAATCTGCATATATTTCAACTCACGTACGCCGAGCCGACGGCCAACGTGGCTCTTAGCCTTAGCCACCAACCGAGAAGCTGCATGTTTAATTCATGGTTCTCCCGCATCGTCCACGTATCTCAGTCTCCCTCCTTCCAGACCACAGCTGATTCTACAAAGGCAGTGACGGCACATCACATCAGCAGACAGGCAGCGTGGGAAACAAACACCGCCTGAGGTTATGGGAGCCACCGTCCTGAGGAGCCTCAAGAACAAAGGGCCCATTAAAACAGAATGAACGTCTGAACAATGCGCATGGCACATTAAAATCGACGATGTTGGCCTGTCAGTTTCCCCTTCAGTGGCGAGCAGAAAGCGGGACTAATGTGACAAATGACAATCACGGGCAGGTTTTAAAAGGATTCATATGCGGCATGAGTGTTCTTGTAAATGGCCATAGATAATTGTGGATCCAAGCAAATTATCATAATTGAGTCAGCTGTCAAACAGCGATGTCTCCACAGCTTTCACCGTGGTCTGATTCTTTTTTCGTCTCTCTCTGTCTCTTTCTCTCTCTCATTGCCCCTCTCTCTCTCTCTCTCTCTCTCTCTCCCTGTCTAAACACATACTCTCTCCATTACACAAACAACTCCATCAGGGCCACATCATTACCAAATTCATTAAAATCCCAAATTGAGACTGCTCCAACACAGCAAAAGCTTAAGCTGAATCCGTCCTCTACACGGGTAAAAAATACACCTATTTAAGAAAGAAAGAAATACAGTTAAGATCGACGTCTATCACATTACAATGGCAGGAATTTCTGCATGTGTATCGGTCCGTGTGTGCATCTGTGACTTAATTATCTTGAGAACCAGCTTTGTAAAAAACGGAAAAGTTGCGAGGAAACCACCTCCTGCTTCGTGGCACCCAGACGTTTACAGTGAATTTAAGAAACATAACGTCGAAATCATACTGAAAAGAGACGCACCATACACAGGGATCTAATGAGGAGAGAGACGAGAGCAACAAAGGACTCATCCGGACTCTTTCAACGGTGTGAGTGGAACCTGCTCAAATAACTCGACTAGACAAGACCAGAATGACTGTTAAACGGATGTGAAATAATCCTGTTTGATGGGATGAGGAAATGCAGGTAAACACAGGACGTAAGCCCACACAAGCGAGCCAACTTCAAACACTGTTCTGCCGGGAGACGCCCGACAGCTGGCAAGGCAGCGGCATGGCACACATGGCAGAACTGATAGAACCAACTCATCTCTGGAAACAGGAACCCTGGTTTCACCACTCCATCAGCTCACAGGAAGTTGGCAGTTCCGTTTGGCTGTTAGTTTGGTGCATTTGCATGAATACATCAAACTGTTTTTAGGGGGATGGAGCGAGCCTTTGTAAGATACTTCACAGTCTGTGCGTTGTAAATTAATAAACTATGACTGACAGGGCATTGAAAATGCAGCACTGGAAACTTTACTTTGAATTTGAGTGGCATATACAGTAATTGATGCTTTGTATACTGGGACTACATAATTGACCATGACACCAATCCTGCTATGGCAACAAACGCAGTCCTGCTCTCTCTTGCTCTCTTTTTATTGACGTCGTGGAAACACTGACATCCACTCTTTCTTTCCTCATCACAACACTGCCATTAGAGTCCCCGTTATTGGTTCAAGAAACGACCCCTGTCCAGTATAAAGTGTGTGTCCCTGGTGCATTACACATTAGGCAGATGTTATAATTCTGTTCAATTCACGTTATCCATAACGAAGTTGAAGATTCCATCTCCTAGGACGTGCGTAGTTTCTTCAAATGTCAGTCACATTTTTCATTAGATGAAAATGCCAGTGCCATGGTAACAATCTTTATTCCAGTTCCACAGGATTTTGTTTCTCATCAACGACCGCCCATCGACTGTAACCCTACATCGAAGAACGTTTCGGCTCGGCACTGTGCCCACGTGTGCATACTGTACTGTAGGAAGAGGGAGGCTGTTGGTGTCTTGTCTCACTTCAACTCACCATCTCTGCCTACCTTTGGAGCTGTTGACTCTCCCAGTTATAAACAGGGCAGTAGGGCATGATTGAGTTCCAGTGTTGATCAGCGTTTTCCGTGTTCATTAAATCTAATGCCTTGTTGAGATGATAGTGCACATTAGCAGAGTTGAGAGAGAATAGACTGAAACCAGCTAATGAGGGGTTGTTACTGGGGAGGTTGGGGGGGGGGGGGGGGGGGGGGGGGGGGGGTTGTACAGTAAGACTTGTACCTTATAAAACAGGTCAGACAGTAATGAGCTGGGCTGTCTGATAGACATGACCATCTTGCTAATGTGTGGACAACTAGCAATTAGGTTGAGCAGCTCTCCTTGACTAGAGGAATATCCAGTAGGCCTGGGCCGTTGAGACGTCCTGGTTTCCCGGACGGGAAAGTCCCCCCCCTCTTGTTTGTCATGAAATGAAGCATGACTGCCACCAGCAGTCAGATAAAGACGTGACATCCGGAGTGATGGATGGACTTCATCTCAGGAGGAGCTGGGATTGAGTTTCCCTCTCACTTCAGGTGCTGGGAGGACGTCATGCTACTCCCTCTGTCCCTCACTCACTCACTCATTCAGTTGGCTGAGCGGTGAGGGAGTCGGGCTAGTAATCCAAAGGTCGCCCAGTTCGATTCCCGGTCATGCCAACTGATGTTGTGTCCTTGGGCAAGGCACTTCACCCTACTTGCCTCGGGGGAGAAAGTCCCTGTACTTACTGTAAGTCGCTCTGGATAAGAGCGTCTGCTAAAATGACTAAATGTAAAAATGACTAAATGTAACTCATTCACTCGCTCGTTCATTCGCTGACTCGCTAGTTCACTCGCTCGCTCACTCCGCACGCTCGCTCCATCCATCCATCAGTCAGTGAACGAATGAGCCTAAATCAAGCCATTAGACCCATCCATCATCTTAGTATCTCTGTGAAAGACACTCAATGATGGATCCATTCGCACACGTTGACAAACTACCAAACCGTTCCCCTAGCCTCTTCCTAAATTGTTTTTTCGCTGAAGACGAGTGTGTCTGTGATGTATGTGTGTGCACCTCTGTGTGTGTGTGTGTGTGTGTGTGTTGAGCTTTGCTTCATTAGTCCTGGCAATGACAAGGTGGAAGATAAGGGTTCAGAGGAGAAAATGGAGTGGGGGAAAAAAAGCCAAGAGTGAGAGCCAACAGACTGTGTCTGACACGACGGTGTGCGTGCTCGCCCCTCCCGACCCGCGCTCTGTGTAGAACCGAGCCAGCAGCAAAATCTGCTTAAAGGGAAACTCCCTCCCTTTCTTAGCCTTTTAATCCTTTGTAATGTCTAGAAGACCCGAGATCAAAGACAACGATAAGGAACATATCGGGCTGTTTCGGAGC
>NC_085035.1:3461980-3482891 GCF_963692335.1 Osmerus eperlanus
CCAGAAGCAATATGAGAGAAGATGCAGACACACAGATAACCTTCAAGTCAGGCACTCCCTGTAGCTGGGCTTGACTCTCTGGCAGAGATTAACCACCAACAACAACTATCCACAGCTGGCTACAATAGCACAGCCTGGAGCACGGACAGACGACAGTCTGACTGCTTTTGGACATAATTAACTTGTAGCTAAGGTAAACATCACAAGGCACACATAAGCTCATGCCTATGCTAATGCTAAAACAGCTGCTTTGATCGCCTCACAGAAGCAGTTCATTATTATCGTCCCGGTTTTTAATTGACCTCAGCGTTAAGATCTGATCAGTGGTTCATTAGGAGCTGCCGTGTGGCAGGCAACAGTTCAGCTGTAACCTATATGGTGTGGTGGATAATTATAATTAGAGCATGGTGTCCCGTGATTTGTGCTAGACTACGTGCTGGCCAGGAGTATTGACTTGTGGTGTGGTGCTCACTGACGGTGCAATGAAGAACAGATCCAAAACACTGATATCCCAGTAGTTATTCCAACGCGGGACCGATATCTCACCATCAGCAATCTCTCTTCCTTTCCTAGTATCTCTCTTCACCTCTGACTCTCGACTCCTCTCCGGCTCTATGTCCACCTATCCAGACGCCGGGGCCGACACTCTTACGGCCACGCAGACATGACCTAAGACAGCCAGGTGATAAGAGCGTCGATGGACGACTCGCACTGCTAATAGCTTCCTTTTCCACGTACGTTACCCCTCTAACGTCCAAGGTCACATTCGGATTCCTCGAGTCTCGTTGGACCGAGCAGTGCGGCGGTCAAGCCCGGAGGCTGTCTGGCGCGGCTCCGAAACCCAGGGTGTCTGCCGTTATCAGGCAGGGAGCAGAGCTGGGCCAGGGGGCCAGGGCGCTGGCTATGGAGCCGGAGATAAGCATCAGGCAACAGGCCACCACTCATCTCCCGGCCCCTGCGTATCTAACTCCCATCAGTCTCCTCAGGTGGCGGCTGCAGCGGGCGGAAATTGACTTGGGCTTTCGCTCCCCTTGCCGATATGTGGACACACACGTGGTCGCCCAGCCAGATAGGCTGCGCCTGATTGGATACGGGGAGCCACACGAATTCTGCAAAGGTTCTCGAGTCAACACGCGAGCGAGTGCCTTCTCTCGCAAACACACGAAACCACTTCTGTGTGGACCTGCCTATAGCATTGCCCAGCCGACGCTTGGTCTCCTCACCAATTATCAGCCAAACACATGCCTACAAAGAGGTTTGTGTCGTGTTGTAATTGCATGTGCTCGGTGACACACGGCTTCGTGGCTTGACTCTATAGCGGAGCAGAATCGCGCAAACGAGCAAACGCAGACGCTCGGGTATAAAACGGATGTGAAACGTGTCATTGTTAATGCTTTGCTTTTATACCGGGGTAAACACTTTTAATTGACAGTATTTGATCGGTTCAACCATGAATGAAACATTGAACATAATCCAAATCTATTTACGAACAAGTTTGTAAAGCCTTAATGAAGACTTTTTCAATGCACTATTGTTCAGCATTAAGCACTCAACGTGAAGACCTCAGGTACAAAAACCCTCGTTTGAATTAACATTGATCGTATTTGACTATTTGAAGAGGAGAATCGTGCCGTCCTAAGACACAGGGAAGATGGCGTGGACCTTCCTAGTGCCCCTGATCATAATTCTCTGCAGTTAGTCTGTGGTGTCTCATGCCAACACAGGGACTTACAGCTGAATCCCAGCGGGCAGACAATAAGGCAAGGACTGAGGGAAATTCCATTGATTATTCATAATAGGCAAACACATTAGTGTCAGCCATGCAGCGGATTCATGTTCAGCCATATTCATTAGGATTGGATAAGAAAGCATGAGATTAACCTGTGGTCATGCTTGATGTCTGACGAGCCACATGAGGATGAGAGAAAGAAAGAGATCAGTCACTCGACACACGATCCAGACCCATAATTACTGGAACTTTAAAGTGAACACAAATCAACTTTAAAGGCATGTAACTGTCTTAATACTGCTATGCGAGCAAACTTTTCTGTCATGTGGCGCTGGGAGCCGATTTTCTGGGATGAGAATGTTTTGGTTAATTGGAGTTAAGCCATGGAGTGGTGTTGAGGGCAAACTTTCTCTTCTCTAACTTCTCCCAGTAAGTAGCCATTAAGTTCCCTGCTGTGTCACTAATTGAGTGCAATATGGGGCAGCTTAGGGACTTCTCATATTCACACACATACACACACATGCACACAAATTCTCAATTCCCCTCCCTCACATGGACACGTAAACACACAAACACACGGGCACACACAGGAAAAAATCATCTAAGCTTCTATCAATGGTCCACTAACTTAGGTTGCCATGCAACTCTGAGCAGCTAGCTTTTCTCTTTGTGCTCCACAGTTCTGTATGAACCAATCCGGTTCCACCATGCCTCGATTGGTTTAATTAAATCCAGGGGCCTTAACAAAGTCGTGAATTTAAAAAAGTGCAGGAGTATGTGGAAGTCGATGCCAAAAAAACCTGCACCGGTGTGGACCCGCCAATTAAACGTTTGATCGTCATTAGTTGGTATTCATGCAGTGCACACCCCTTGTCTTAAAAGTGAATTCCTTATTCTCTAATATTCTTCTATTCCCTGGCACGCATATTAATCATGGGATTTCAAACATGAGACCTGATTTGTCGCTAATGGACTGTACAATGTATTTTTATCCATTTTCTTAATTCCCTCGTTTTTTTCTTCCTGCAGGTGCTTGAGCTGACATGAGGCTATCTAATGAATTCACTTAGTGTGAGGGAAGATGTGGCTATCAGTCAACGAGATAGGCGCAGTCAGAATAATTTAGTCTTCTTATATTGATGACTGCCTGGTGAATATGAGATACTTTTAATAATGTAACGCTTCGTAACCTCCGAAGGGTGCTTTAATGAAAGGCGAGTGAATGAGGAGATATACTGTATATTCCTCTAGGTCACCTGGGTAAGAAACACCAGACAGGAATATGTATGCAAACAGGATTGCAAACTAAGCCTAACTAATGCCAGAGTGCACGGGGTCTTTGTGTTTCCTACTTAATCTCTTGTGTGCATTTCCTGGGTCCTCAGGAAATTGCTCCCCTCGCCTTTTCTCGAGTCTGAGAGAGGAAACGAGGATAGAAAGAGAGAAAAAAAAGGCTAGGAATTACCTCTGATAGGGTGCTTAGTGATGCCTATACTCTAATTACATTTCTGCGGTTTACGTAAAGTCCTGCAGAAACCGTGTGACGAGAGGTCTGCAGTGTTGTCACTGAGCTTCCAGCTTGCCGAGACGCTGGTGCGGAATGACACGGACTAATCTCTCTGTGGGTTTTCCACAACATTTCAATGTTTTTGTTTATTTGCTATTTTACGTGCCCACTTTTGGAGTTTAGAGGCACTCGCAGGTGTTTCTGTTAGGCATGAGATACGGTTTAGCAATCTGTTTTGCTTGGAGGGTACTCTGGGAGAAGTATAGGGAATGGCACCTGAAAGATATCGGTTCTAATAGGACGTGCTTGGAGAACCAGGCATGTGCCAGGTCTGTTGCTGATGCTCCAGGTTCTCTCAGGAGAGCAGCCATCCTGTGATGTTTGTTCTAATTAACTGGCATCCAGCTTTTGATCTGCAATGTTCTCTAAGATCACATATTGCAAGGTCCAGCTTCCACTCAGTTTCACGTGACCGCTATCAACTGTGTGTTACCAGGCCAGACCAAGACCAGACCATCGGCATTATCATTACGGTGTCTTTCTGTGGTGTGTTCAGCAGACAGATTAATGTCTCCCTCCAGGACAAATCCGACACCCACAGTCTGACACACCCCCTAATCCCTAAGATTAACCACTTGTTACAGAAGTCTAAATGTGGGGGAGAGTTTGATCCGAGCACATCTTCATTTCAAGATGTTAAGCCCCCCCCCCTCCCCCAGGAGAGTCTAAACAGAGGTTCTGGAAGTTCAATCCAGACTCGACAAGCTCAGATCTGTGAAAGAAGTGCAGTCTCCCCTTCCGTGGAGATCTGAACCCTCTCCCTAATAATGCCTTCTCTTCATCTTCGCTGTAGAGCGCATGCACACTGCTGCATCAGATTAGGGTCGTGCGGGTGCTCATTTGGAAGAAGGGGCCGTTGGACGTGTGTTTTAATGTTAGTCAATCTGGATGTGATGTGTGTGGCTGTTTTCAAAGAGCTTGGAGACTCCAATCCCACAGAGGCCTTCGTGGTGACCTAAAAAGATCTTATAATGCTGGGATGACTTGCCCAAGAACCAGGGCTCATACTGAGCTAGACAGACAGTAATCTGCCATGAAATTCATGGACATTTCTTTGGTAAAAAAAAAAAAAGTGGAGCTAAACAAACTGATTTGCATGAGCTCTCTCCCCCCCCTTTTCTCCCTCGTCCCCCCCTCTCTCTCTCTCTCTCTCTTATCCATACACATTTACACACACACCTTCTCACACCACGCACACACTTTGTCGTCCTTTCTCTCGGCTCGAAAATAAACTAATCCACTAAACTAATACACTAATCTGTGACCGTCTTCGTTCGTTCTGGGCTTATTATCACGCACTGAAAACACCATTTGAGCGTGCACATCATCTCTCTCTCTCTCTCTCTCTCTCTCTCTCTCTCTCTCTCTCTCTCTCTCTCTCTCTCCTCTCTCTCTCTCTCTCTCTCTCTCTCTCTCTCTCTCTCTCTCTCTCTCTCTCTCTCTCTCTCTCTCTCTCTCTCTCTCTCTCTCTCTCTCTCTCTCTCTCTCTCTCTCTCTCTCTCTCTCTCTCTCTCTCTCTCTCTCTCTCTCTCTCTCTCTCTCTCTCTCTCTCTCTCTCTCTCTCTCTCTCTCTCTCTCTCTCTCTCTCTCTCTCTCTCTCTCTCTCTCTCTCTCTCTCTCTCTCTCTCTCTCTCTCTCTCTCTCTCTCTCTCTCTCTCTCTCTCTCTCTCTCTCTCTCTCTCTCTCTCTCTCTCTCTCTCATCTCTCTCTCTCTCTCTCTCTCTCTCTCTCTCTCTCTCTCTCTCTCTCTCTCTCTCTCTCTCTCTCTCTCTCTCTCTCATTGAGTCTTGCATTGAGTTTTACTGAAGGCGGTGGCTTGAGAGGAGGAACAGCCTTAACAGAGAGGCTTTGTCTGGCCAAGTTCAGGAGACGAGACTTCAATCAGCGGTTAATAAAAGAAGCACAACTGTGCTTTGAAGTTACAAAGCTACTGGAGGATTCTGTAAACACTTGAGAATATACGAGAGTTTTATACAGCATTATGTGGCGTGTAATTCAAAGTCACTCTGCTGGACTCTCAAGTTGAAAGTCTAAAGAGAGTACTGTGAGTTCTACAAATAGAACTTTGTGTGTGTGTGTGGGGGGGGGGGGGGGTGGAGCTAAGGGTGTGTGTGTGTGGTCACAGTTTGTGTGTGTATGTCAGTGTGTAGAATGTGTGTGTAAAAAGTATGAAGATTGTGTAGATTTCTATATGGTCGGCAGCAGAGCGAGTGTGTGTGTGTCAACAGTGTGTGTATTGCAGGTGTGTGTGTGTGCGCGCGCGCTTGCGAGCATGTAAACATATGTGTGGCTGCAGAGTATGTGTGCGTGTGTGGAATACCCCTGGTGATATGATGATGAGCATACTGGTTTGATATGCCCATCGTATAATGTGGATGTAACTCATTAATAAACTATGATTCCATCTGCTTGGTGGTTTTACCAGAGCCATGGCCAGAAGGATGTCGACTACAGTATCTCTGCGACTCACAGCAATTCAGTGTTATGCTGCCAGACACCCCCACCTGAGCCAATAACCGACAGGAGTTTAGCATAAGAACGGGCTGTGCTGTGACACGGTACGATCCCAAAGGACATCAGCTGACTGTGCTCATATCGATAGCAGCTTACAGTACCCGGGCGAGCAGCGGTCTCAAACCTGCTGCCGCCCTGCTACTTCGAACTAACATCTCAGTTCATCAACTCAACGGTTGGATTGATCGTCTGTAATTGGGCCAAGTGGAGGAATTTGGAAGGAATGGAGGGAGACTTGTTTTGAGTGAGTTTTCCTGCTGATCAGGGGAGGTGAGTTCTGTGATAGTCACACCTGTGTCTCATTTTAGGGGTTGATAGTTAAATCTGATCGTTCAGCGATGTCTCACAACGTGAGGCAACGACCTCCTGACTAGTCAGACAGGCTTGATTGCCGTGTACGGTCAAGGACAGACATTCAAAGATGTATTCTACGTATGAAGGGTTTGTCAACCAGGAACTGTCACTACGATGTTTCAGTTTTGGCATGCACAAGAGGAGTGGGCACATTCCTGAAAGTCGGCAGCTACGACGTACGTCCGTGTGAGTCTGAAAGTTCAATGCTCTGATCCCTCCCCCCTGTTCTCCTGTCATCTGTATGAATTACACTGCTCTGATGATGTACTCTGACAGTAAAATTCTTGGGAAAGTCTGTCTTGAAAGCAGCCCGCAGGAGATTGTGCAGTGAGGTGGCATTGTGCTATGAATGTCAGCTGTAACCATGTGGCCTTGGCTGGACTGTAGCGTGCGATATGGACGAGAAACCTTGAGGGCAGAAGTCTTTGAAGTCAAAGTGGCCTGGAAGAGACAAAGGACCAGGGAAGAGAGTGTGTGTGTGTGTGTGTGTGTGTGCGCGCACATTGGGGGAGGGGGCGGCAGTATATGGTCATAAAAGATTCATAAATGACAGGCTCCATCTGGTCAAATCAAATGTAGGGTCTTTCTGACCTTAGGAAAGGTTCTGTTAATATTTCACTACTTCATCCATCTCTCTGTCCAGCTACCTCCATGGTTCACATTCACACCCACATGCATGCGTGCACACCCACACACTGTACAGAGATATATAAATATTTGGTATCCTGCAGTAGGAAAGAAATTTCAAGTTTTTTTTTGAAGAGGTGTCCTTTCAGATTTCAGAGAACTCGGAACTCAGTTTTAACTAAGACATTCTAATACACGTTTTAAATTCAGCTAGAGTGAAACCAAACAACACAGTTACCATTGGTCCTTACAATCAACTCTGGGGAAAACAAGAGATGAGATTGAGATAAGTGTCTCTCAGTTAAACTAAATTGAGGGGGTTTGGTGATGAAACAGGCTTCACCATTAAAATAATGGGCCTTTTCTTGATATCTTGACTCGTTAAAATGGGCAGCTACATTTTCACAATAATAATCCAGCAACAGCTCCATCGAAATCTTAGAGCATGATACAATATGATAGCTGCTCAAATTCAATTTGGCACTCATGCAGTTGAATGTACACACAGTGGCCAATGGGATTTGTTAATGAACAGGAATAAGACCACAACATCCATCAAAAGTCCCTGTGGCATTGTGATGTCATTGAAAGGTCACAAAAGATCCGTTGGACAGTAATGGCTGCCTGCAAAGATCCAAGAACTTGGATGTTCTTGGGAACAATGTGATGCACCCCTCATAGTAAATAACCTTCGACCTCTTTTAATCTGTAGGTTGACCTCTGATGTTCCTTAAATTCAATAGCACATTCAATATCTCTAATGTGTCTATTTGTATGTAAGAGCGGGTGTCATGTTACACTTGTGTTACACGTTTGTGTGTGCGAAATGTGGCCACATACTTATCATGTGTTTTGATGTTTTCTAACTGTCAGACAAAGCCAAGTTGGACCCCCCCCTCCCCCTACATAAATAACACTGTAATAGATCAATATTGCAATCAATCAGTTGGTCGAGAACTTGTGAATCTCACATCGATGACTGTATGACACAGCACAACCAGTTTCCTCAAGGTATCGTTCACAACACATGATTTCGAAAAAAGAATGTGGCAATGAAGAGAAATATGCTTCAACCTTTCAATCAACTGGATCCATATCATCACCTCCAAGGACCTCCGATCTTTCTCGGTGCCGAGTGACTGTTTCCGCAGCTGAAAGGCTAAATCTGTTTGACCTGGAGGGTCACCAGGTTTTCGTCACACGGTACGTTAGATGAGCGATCATAACGCCGAGATTAGCATACGGATTTAGCACCAAACATGGATTGGCATCCACCGTTACTTCCCTGTAATCTGGCAGACGTGCCAATGCCCGCGATGTGATGGATGTGGCTGCCATATGGTGCGTCGCGCAAATATCCTGCCCTCGTCTGTTGTTGATGGGGACAGGCACACCTCCTGGAACCTTCTGGTGTACTGTATACTCGGTTCCAGATCTTCTATTCCTCTGCACCTGGCTGCACAGCCTTGAACCTTGTTTCGCATCAAAGCACAACAGGGAGACAGGAAAAAAAACTGAGGAGTGTCGCACCTTAGTTTTTGAAACGTTAAACCCCACGCTGTTTTTCGAGGCGAGCCATTACCAAGGAAGCCAACGTGTCGCTTGGAAACGGGCTGAGGGCGGAATACGTAGCATCTCCACGATAATGCTCTTTACCCAGCTCGCGTTTACAATGTTCGGTGTACCCCTAAAAAGATTAGGCAGTGGTCACCCCCCTGTTCCTCTGTTTAAGAAGGTGATAAAAGGCCGTCTGTGCTGCGGAGATGAAAGTATAATACACCTAGGCGCAGACCTGCGTTGCTTTGATCTCATGTGGGCACCCCTGGCTTTGAGAGGTTCTGGGAGAAAATCGATCAATACGATACAATCAAATCCCAGTGTCGAAGCTTGCCAAGACATACCTACGGCAGCACAAAAGGGGTGAGATGGGCTGCATTCTGTGCACCGCCAGGCATGAATATCATAAACATAAAGATTTATTCCCAATCTCGGAGCTACTGCGTTGTGTTTACTGCTTCCCTGTTTATCACTCTACTGAGCTAGAGGGATCAGACTTTTTCATTTCCTTTTCTTAGCAAATAAGGTGGCGAGGTAATTTCCTGAGTTGAATCTATACAGTGCAAAAGAGGGCTTCAATCACAGCCAAAGTGCTTGTGCAGGGTGATTCCAGGGCATTAACTGTCAGCAAACACAGTTAAGTGATTTATAAAGCTGTTTATACTACACCCCAACCCCACCCCCCGCCCCCACCCCCCGCCCTAAATGCATCAAAAACAGGCTGGTTTTCCCCTGACCCTGTCTCCTCATCTTCTGCAGCCCGCACCCCCTTTCCTGATCCGCACACAAATCTACACAGGACGGCTTCCGTTTGCCGTACGGGCTCGGCGTCTCCACTTCCGAGTTGCTTCTAGAAAACAAAGGCGCTGTGCCGCGGGGGGTCCATGTCAACATGACACAAACACACACGGAGAGATACGCGTTCACTTACATCCAGATCGCATGTCTCCCTTGTCATAAGGGACCGCGGCGTGAAGGAGGGAGGGGTAAAGTTAAACAAATAACTAAAGTTGTTGAACAAATAACAAAGAGAAAGAAAAGTTACAATTACAAAGAGACAAGGGCACCTGGGGAATAACCTACATGATCTGCTAAAGTATACACAAACCCAACATGGTCTCTATTCTGCTTGTTTTAAGTACCGAGAGAGAGAGAGAGAGAGAGAGAGAGAGAGAGAGAGAGAGAGAGAGAGAGAGAGAGAGAGAGAGAGAGAGAGAGAGAGAGAGAGAGAGAGAGAGAGAGAGAGAGAGAGAGAGGAATGGGATTTATAATTTTTTTTCGGCTAATGGTACATGCAGACAGAGGACCATTAGGCTGCCTCCTGGACTATAGCAACACCTATTACAGCACTGCTGCATCCCAGGTCCCCCACTGGGCCTACCCTACTCTATCACTGTTTACCCTGGACCTTCCCCAGAAGGTCAGCCTTCTCTAATGACTCGTGACTCGAGTCGTAAGGAGACGGGAGGCAGAGTGAATGGATAAAATAGCCCCCAGAGAGAGAGAGAGAGAGGGGGAGAGAGAGAGAGAAAGAGGGAGACAGGGAATGGGAGAGGGAATGAATGCAACAAAGCCAGTAGGGGAGAGGTAGCGAGGAAATATGGAGCGTGAGGGAAAGAAGGTAGATGGACAGGAAGTGATTGCCCATGGGGGACCTTCTGGTACTTCTGTCAAGAAACTTCAGGAGGTCATCTCGAGGTCATTGTGAGGTTACCAAAGTCGATATTGGTCGAGGATTGGCGGCTGGTCTCCAATTACCCACACGATCGGTAAAACAAACTTCTTTTTTTTCCAGGGAGTGAAAGGAAGAGAGGGATTCTTATACCGACAAACACATATATAAACAAACTGCCTGCAGTTATTGTCCATTTGCCGCCTCATTGACCAGTGACGAGTCCTTGGCATTTATTAGGGTGCCAGCAGAGGTACAAGCATGAGTGTCATCCGGCTGTCTGTCGTTAAGGAACTGGCAGCGACCAGAGGAGCATTAATCACAGAGAAATAGAACTAGACTACTACAAGACTAAACCCTGTCGCAGTGTTGCTTAATTAATGTATGTGTTTTCAGTGTGACTTTACATGCTAATAAAATTATGTGTCAATTATTTCCGAATAATTTCACACAGTATTTACTATTTGCAGCTATGCCTTGGAGGCCAATTTGCAGAACTGTGATGCAAACTGTGGTAAACTCAGTGAGGTTTCACCCTAGAAACTTCCAGTACAATTTACTAACATGACATGACAGTACATTTAGCAAGCAGAGAACCAGTTTGGCTTTATGACCAGCGGAGATTGTCTGAACTTCCAAGGTGTGACCAGGGACATCAAGTCTGACATCTGTCTCATCATGTTGGCCTGATTCCATTCCAGTCTGACAGTGGTACGATCAGTTAGGAGCAGTGCTGTCTGTTACCCCTGGTTTACTTGTTCTGTCAGGACCTGTTCTATGTAGTGTACAGCATGGACACTCCATCTGGATTTCGTCTCCACCACAGCACTGAAACTGCATTAGCCAAGGTAGTCAATGATCTACTGTTAGCCTCTGACGCGGGTTCTTTCTCTGTCCTGGTTCTTCTAGACCTAAGTGCAGCTTTTGACACGGTGGATCATGAGATTCTCTTGGAACGTATGGAGAACTATGTTGGGATTTCTGGTACATCACTTCAGTGGTTTAGATCGTATCTATCCGATAGATCACAATATGTCCACTATGATGGCTGCTCATCCAGGAGCTCCACTGTAAAATACGGAGAATTTCCACATGCTATGGAAAAATGTGTTTCTAGGTTGAGAGCTTGGATGACTGCAAATTTCCTTCTTCTAAATTCGGATAAAACCGAGGTTCAAATTTTCTTCGGTCCTAAAAAATATAGAAATAATTTTTCCAATCTGACCTTAGACCTAGACGGCGTAAAAGTCTCTCAAAGCCAGCTAGTAAAAAATTTTGGAGTCACAATGGACCCAGACCTTTCGTTTGAGTACCATATTAAGCAAATTACTAGAACTGCATTTTTCCATCTACGTAATATTGCCAAAATACGAAAATTTCTCTCAAAGGATGATGCCGAAAAACTAATACATGCATTTGTTACGTCCCGATTGGACTATTGCAATGTGTTGTTCTCTGGCCTCCCAATTACCCACCTAAAAAATTTACAGCGGGTGCAAAATGCTGCTGCTAGACTATTGACCAGAACAAGAAAGTTTGATCACATAACATCTACTCTTGTCTCTCTACACTGGCTCCCTATCCAAGCCAGAGCTGACTTCAAAGTTCTACTACTAACCTACAAATCTCTGCATGGATTGGCACCACTGTACCTCTCCGGTCTCCTTGCACCCTATTGCCCCGCAAGGACACTTAGATCTCAAGATGCCGGCTATCTGGTGGTTCCCAAAATTAAGAAAAAAGGTGGAGGTAGGGCGTTCTCATATAGAGCGCCTCTTCTCTGGAATAAACTACCCGTCTCAATTAGGGAGTCTGATACTGTTTCGACGTTTAAAATTAGGTTAAAAACGTTATTGTTTAGTCAATTCTACGACTGTTAAAGGTAAGTATGTTACTAGTTGGAGGCAACGGGGGACGGGTTGTTTCCATCCTTATTCTTTAAGTATAACTTATTTTAGAGTTCTCTTCCCCTGGAACAGATTTCATGTTCCAAATGAGGGGGGCTGTCGCTGTCTTGGTGTGTGGGTTTGCATCAAATTCCCCTTTTTTGCTCTGTTAAATTGCTGCACCAGTCCACACTTGACCGGTGGGGATCTCATTCTATTATGACTGTAACTGTTAGCTGCTCCTGGCATTCTCTAATCCCTGCTCTCCTCTCTCTGTCCCCCCCCACACACATCCCTTGTGGTGTGGGGGGTTTGAGTTGTCAGCACCTGCCTGGTCGTCGGTCAGCCAACGCTGGACCTGGTCGCGAGTCTCCCGGTCCTGTCCTACATATATAAAGTTGAATAATGGATTTTGGTGTTTTAAAAACCCATCGACACTGTATTACTATGTTTAGCCTGTGTTCTGCTCCTCTCTCCCACCAACCGTCTCTGGAGGAGGGGATCCCTCTCTGAATTTCTCCTCCCAAGGTTTCTTCCATTTTTTTTCTCCTGTTGAGAGTTTTTGGGGAGTTTTTCCTTGTCTTCCTTGAGGGGTTAGGTTGGTTGAGGGGCAGTTCTATGGGCATATGTGAAGCCCTCTGTGACATGCTTGCGTGTAAAAAGGGCTATACAAATAAATTTGATTTGATTTGATTTGACACTCTGGCACTTACACAGTTACAGGTGAGCGCCTTCGGTGTATTTTACATCAACTTTCTATGTATTTTATTCACTTCTTTTCATAGTTACTTCATGTCCTTCGACTGAGATTGTTTGAGACATACTGAACTGTGAGTAGGTAAATGACAAAACTATAGGTGATTTGTCAACACGTCAAGTCCAAAAAATGTATAAACCTGTCAGGACTGCAAATGAATGTCAACATCACCGTGTGTTTGTGTGATAGTAGTCATGAAATTAACGGATTTTTAGTACAATTAGTCGGTCGTTATCACAAATGTCAATACAATGTCAATATAATTGCAATGGCGACCAAATGCTAATTCTTCAGAGGTAGAAATGGTTTAACTGTGAAACCTGTCCCTATCGTTTTCTCTTCCTCTCTCAAGAATCCCACGACTCCCACAGCATTCGCTCTGAGAAGAAACACGTCTACATGCGTGTGCCAATTAACTTAAATATGTCTCGTGTTCTTTCTCACCAGCAGCCCGTGCTCAAAAACAAGCTCTTTTGGAAATAATTTCCTCCACACGGAACAGCTTGGGGAGAGAGAGTCGAACAAGAAAACAAAAAAACAAGTCCTCGCTGAGTTGTTTGGCAATTATGATCAATTCGTTTAATTACTCCCGGATCTCGTGAGGACTCTCTAGATGGAGACTGTGCGCTGTAACTCAGCAGGAAAACACAGAGCATCACAGGGTCCTTCTCGAAACGGCAGCACAGCTGGAGAGGGAGAGAGCAGGGGACTGTGCTTGGGAAGCACTCATTCATCACCATCCAGGCTGCAGCTTGGCTGGGAGAGGAGGAGAGGGACTGTGCTGACACACACACCCACACAGACAAACACACACACACACACACACACACAAAGACACACACACACACAGGATTCTTCTCATACACAGTTCTTGCCTGACTGTTCTAAAGGACGGCTTGACAAACTTCTGCCCGGCTACCATGGTAAATAATAATTTGTTCTCAGTGACTTGTCTGGTTAAACAAACTGGTTGAATAAATAAGATGTATTAAAAAAAAATCCATCATAAGAAGTTTCCAAGACGATGGTGTGACTGCGGAGGTGGGAACAGAGGAGACCTGATGAGTGTAGAGAGAGAAATATAGATAAAAGGGGGGGGAGAGGAGAGAGAGCTATGGAAAGAAGGAATGAGATAAAGAGAAAGATAGTCACAGAGTGAGAGGGATAGAGGGAGAGAGGAAAAAGGAGAAAATGGCACGGACACGTTATGAGGGTGTGACTGAGTGGGCAGCAGTTGAATGCCGTTACAGGTGGCTGGTTATTGCATAATTGCTCATTGTTTCGTATTGGAAAATAACAAACAACCCTGTTAAAAAACAAAAGACTGTCGAGATTGCTCACAGCCAAACGTTTGATAAAAAGCTGTTGCACTGTACCCTTGGCAACAGTACCTGTAGCCTAGGCAGTACCAGCTGTGTCCAGCATAGCCTTGGTGTGTGCTCTTGGCACCCTTTTCCCACTGACGGTGCAGAGGATGACGAAGCCGAGGAGCTGGGAGAGGAGAAGGCACGCCCAACTCGACATGACGACGACGACTCTCCACGTTTTTTGTCTTCCAAAAGCAGATCTGGTGTTGATAAGGTGCAGAGCCTGACCTCTGTGCCCCAGAGCCCTGGATTGACGAGGGGGGGAGAGGAGGGAGGGGGGCCGGGGTGTGGGAGGGGGAGAGAAGGGAGGGGGGGGAGGGCAGACGGATGGACACAAAGGAAGCCCGACACCAGGGGGTGGGGGATGAGATATGCGACATCACGAGATGCTGCCCATAGTCACTAGACACTGGGAGCTGATAATGTCAGCCTGTGATAGGAAAGTAATTGCTTTCAAAAGAAAGCGGCGTAGCCCTCCGATATCTCCTGTTGCTGCTGTGGATGATGGGAGGACGGCTTGTTAGAGAGATACAGTGTGTTCACTAGATTACAGTATCCCAGATTTGTTTGGGAAATCATCTAAACCGTTGTGTTCTTGGGCTTTTGGCACTGTACAAACATCAACCAAAAGTACAGAAGTTGGTCATGAATTTTGGTGCAAGCAGGGGTATTTTTAGCTTTATCACGGACAAAGACAGCGACCATACATCGTTTTATACATCTTTCAAAGAAGAAAAAAGATATAAAGTTGGTGTTCATACTTGCTCTGGCCTACGTTTGAACTATGTGCAAGAAAAGTGCGAAAATAATGTTGCTCGTGGTCTATAAGGTGGCAGGATAACCTTTCCCTGTTCTGTTCTGCCTGAATGCCAACAGTAAATGGGGAGGGCTTACAACAAAGTAACAAGAAAACTGCATGAATGAGAGACAAAACTGCAGACTGAACTCTCATCTGGTACCACTGACTCCAAGGGAATGCGGTGTGGAGCTAACTAGGTCCACAAATGATCAAGAGTCCATAGACAGACTTCCAGACGGGACAATATTGAGTTGTGGGGTTGGGTTGGGTCAAGTCTGCTGTTTCCTGTTGGTCACATGGAACCAGATACGAATAATGAATTCTATCAGTGTCTTTGTCAGAGCGTGCATCCATCAATGAGGGTCACATGAGAGGAAATGGCACCTTAACTCCATCATGCTCAACTTGAATTATTCTCTATCTCTCTCATCCTCTCTGTATCTCTCTCACCCTCTATTACCGTCTCCCCTCTCCCTCTCTCCCTCTCTTTTGTTCCTCTTTCTTCCCCTCTCTCAGGAGGGCATATGGGAAAAAAGAAGAGAGGAATGGACAAGAGGAGGAAATATGAGAAGAACAGGAAGAGTGATGTGTAGATCAGGGCTCAAACGCCGACATCTGTCAACAAGGAACCAGCCCGGTCAAACACATTAGAAAACCCCATGAAGCCCTTGAAGAGCAGACAGACGAATAGATAGATACAGGCACTGGCGAGACGTCAGGGGGCGGGATAATAAGTAGACGCGGACAAAGAGAAAAATGTCAAGGTTCGTCCACACACTGTGATGTGTGTGCTCGGTGTCCATGTTCAAGATCAAAACGGAATCCATCTCCAGGGACAAATCTCCATCTCCCCGAAGGTTTCTATGGGGGATTAACGGGTGACGTCGGTGTTTAAACATTTTAACGTGGGTCCGTGCCTCACCTTCAAAATCAATTAAATGTAATAAATAAAAAAAAACGGAACATGCGCGTGTGCACCCTGGTGGGTGGTGTGCCGCAGACGGTGTCAACCCCACCCCCCTCCCGTCTGACACGACCAGTGAATCATCCCTTCGCCCCTTCCTCCCCGCTTCTTCCCTGACAGGTGGAGGAGCGCTGCAGACCTGAACTAACACCAGGAGCCGTGACTCACTGCAAAACACCCGCAGAAGCTCAACCACAATGCAGGGTGAGGCCCAAGCTTCGATCGGGAACACTTGAGATCCAGGTGCCTGTCATAAGCGTTAGTCAATAGGTTATAAGGCCCTAAATGCATATTAGTGTTAAGAAGCATCTTATGAGGGCCTTATTACCTACTTCCGAAAGCTTAGCTCATGTTGCGATAAGACTAACCCTAGACCTAAAACGTATATTGTCTTATAAACACTAATGGCCTCATTACTTGTGACAATCGATTATTTTATGCATCCAGATTGGTGTTACCCTTGTATCCTAAAAAACATCCTGTGGATTAGAAAAGAAGATATACTGTAAAAAGATGGATCTTAGTTCCAAATGTTTTTCCAAATTCAAAATAAGTGCTCTCAAAAGCAAGGCCATTCGTGACGTCTACCATTAAACGTTTCTTTTTTCGTCTCTCCGCAAACGTTCTTTCCAGCCAGCTGACCCAAGGTGACAGGACGTTCTGCGGTGGTACGGTGATGCAGTGTTCTAGTGTTCTAGTGCTCCCTCGGCTACACACACTGGAACAGGAACCGCCATTTGTCATCTCAGGGAGATTTCCTTCGATCCTTCACTCTGCCTGAGGCAAATGGCATGCACCCTGCGCCCCCGCTCCCAAAATGGAATACAAAAACAATTCTGTCGAGCCAATTGCATGGTGGACGGGTGGTGGTGAGGGAAGGGGGGGGAGAAGGGGGGGGGGCGGGGGGAGGCTCGAAAGCACCGAATAAAGTACAGGTTCTCGACAGCGTCAAATTGAAACAGAGACCTGCAGACTCTTGATGGAGGAAAGCGGAAAGGCAGCACATCAACAACATGGAGTTCCTGATGCTTCGACGCAGAACAGGTTCATGGTTGAGACCACAGCCACCTGACAAGTTGGGAGGAACATTCACACAATGCCAATGAAGGCACTTTGAGCAAAACTTATTACTGGAAATATACATACATACGGACTGGGTTCCTCCCTTTCAGTGTTCTCCTGCTGCTCTACAACTCCACATGCCCTTGCGGAGCATTGTTTAATTAGTGCTTAAAATCTTTTATGGGCCTTGATTGCATCCGTTAGAATAAACAAATAGAGTTAAAGAGAGGGAGAAAGAGAGGGTAAGAGAGGGAAAGAGAGAGAGTCAGGGGAAGAGAGAGGAGTAGCAGGGAGAGAGAACAAGCAGAGGGAGTGTGTGTTTGTGTGTGTGTGTGTGTGTGTGTGTCTTTGCGTGAGACGCCGAGGCAGGAAGCAGATTAAAGTGTGTGTGAGGAAACCGATTTCTGTCCTGCAGTGGGGTAACAATGTCTAGGATTAATCAAGCCAGGCTCCTATCAACCCAGGTTAATTAGGGTTAAAGGATAATTGGGACACCATTAAAAGCGCAGGCAACCACATAGGACCCTTAATTCCAACACTAAGTGTGTCTGCAGGCCTGTGTTTGTTTGTTGCTGTATGCGTTTGTGTTAGTGAAGGTGTGTGTGTGTGTGTGTGTGTGTGTCTGAGCGCTGGTGCAGACATGTTCTTGGTTGCCGGGTGATATGAGGCCTGTATGTAAATGATTTGACCTTGTGAACCGTACAGGCGGCCGGTGACACAGCGACAGAATTAGAGACGCATGCTAGCAGCTCTCGGGTGCACCTCTTCCCTCCTACGCCGCCAAAAATCTGTATACATCTGCTTCAAAACAAACAAAGAAAAGCTGCCTTTTTTTACAAACTCCTTTGTAAGTAGCATTGGGAAAGTGACTCGTCTGCAGTGGGGCTTAACCGAACTACAGGTACATCATGAGCAACGTCCTGAGCAGGCTGACAAAATCCCCTGGCTAAATGCGAAGTGACTAATGCTCCAAATGACTTGCAGCATTGTAGCTGATGAGATGTGAACGTGTCGGAGGTGACCTGAGACATCCTCTTTGGCCTCCACTGACGAAACAAATTGCTCCCATTTTGTGCTGCCAAATGTGACCCTTGAATGTTCCCGTGACAAATTGGAATTGATTTAAGCCTTGGTCGAGATTTCTGAGGTGACGACCCTGGATGCTAAAAAGCATTTTTCCGTATTAGCATTCTGCTTGACGCACTGCTCACCTCACAGCCAAGATTTCAGAGCATGAATAAAATCAATCCCTATTTTATTTTTCCCCCCGCTGCTCAAATTGCCTTACTGGCAGAGTTTAGTCAACATCTCTGGCATTTAATGGACAAACATTATTCCAAGTATAAAAAGGTGCATGCCTAAAAGTGAGGTACATTTACATTTAGCAGACGCTCTTATCCAGAGCGACTTTCAGTAAGTACAGGAACATTCTCCAGAGGCAAGTACGGTGAAGTGCCTTGCCCAAGGACACGTCATTTTGCACGGTCAGGAATCGAACCGGCAACCTTCTGATTAATAGCCCGGTTCCCTAACCGCTCAGCCATCTGACCATAGTCGCTGCTGTAGATATACTGTAGGTACCCTGGTCTGACCTCCATATCAGGGCATGGGAGAGAAGAATCTAATTTCTTTGCAGTTCGACTTCCTTCCACCTGAGTTTCTGTCAAATACATCAGCCCTGAAGTGACATGACTACTCTTGCAAGGCTACCTATACAGAAACCGTTTGAAGCGTTGAAGCGTGGGACACCTTCCGAGGTTCCGACCATGACCTCAGCAAGCTTCCTTTGGAGCCAGACAGGTAACATGAAGCGTCTGGATGTTTCTTCCAGACCGAGGCCAGACAGAGACGGGGGTGTGACTGAACCAGCGTCAGTAATGTGGGAGCTGACCTCCATCTCTCAGCCGACGAGCCGATGAGGGAGACGCCGGGGAAAAATTATCAGTCCAAACAGCCAAAGGCATGCTTCAGAGAACGGCAGCTTAGCAAATGCACTGATAGCCGAGCTGTAGAGTCGCGCTGGGAACTTTTATGCCATTTTTATTCTTATTTCTGCTTTGGATGGCGATATCTGTGGGCCTCCTGTGAGCTGATTGCAGCCTGACTGGGTAATTCCAGACCCTGCGATAACGGGGGCTGGATAAGCATAATGAGATTTGGAGGTGTGAAGTTCTTGCTTACTTTAAATGGAGATGGTGATTCTCAGTGACTTCTTACACCTCCGCGCTTATTTACAGCCGGGGCTGTGGCCGAGAATTTCAATGGAGGTTTTAGATTCACGGACGGGTCTCTCTCCTGTATCTCTCACCCTCTGTGTGAAAGAGAGAGAGAGAGAGAGGGAGTATGTCCACGTGAGAGTGTGTGTGTGTGTGTGTAGTTTGTAACCATGTCTTGGTGCCTTAAGCTGCATCCTTGCTTAGGCTGACCACCCACTAGCACCCCTCACCCCTCACCCCCCCCCCCCTGCTTTCGATATGTGTTAGATAGGCAGTGTGTCGACGGGGGGGGTTGTGGAGGAGGACTTTATCTACTTCCCCGGCTCGCCCCGTCAGCACAAAGCCAACACTGGCCTGAGAGGAAGGGAGAAAAGAGTCTCTTTCCCCCTGTATCTCCACAGCAGCCGTAAGCCCCGTCAAGGTCAGGCGTCTGCGGGCGGCAGGGAAAACGAAAGCACGCACGTTCCCCCCTCAGCCCTCTCCTCCAAGTCTTTCAATTAGAAGTTGTTAACATCACCAGGGATTCACATTGCCTTCAGGGCCTTGATGTGTAGCTTTAAAAAAAATTGACTCCAAAAAAAACATTGGACAGCCTAATACTAATTAGTTTGCTGATAAATGTTTAATGGTAAATTCCATCGTCCCGTGCTGATGGAGCATATATAGGAATTAGCAAAGCACAGATGGCACCTTCTGGAAAACGGATGGAATACGGTGCTGACGGCCAATGCCTGTGAATGTCATGTTTTCTTAGGATCGCCGTCTTGTACCCCGCTTTAGGAGGACGACACTGTGCAGCACGCCAGACATGACATCACTGGCGCGGAGGTGCTACGGTTGGGCCTGGATGCCGGTGGGGAGGGGGGGGGGGTAACGGCTCACTGTCTCGTTGGGCGTTCATGTGAGGCTTGCATACGAGGAGTACAGTAGACCCGGCAGCAGGGTGGATCGCGGGCCAGGGCTGCCTCTGCACGTGTGCGCCCAGGTGGGGGGGGGGGGGGGAGGGTGGGGGGGGGGGGAGAAAGGGGGGGGGGGGTGGAGGATGAGATACTACATCGGCCATTGATCCTTCTCAACCATTGTGAGGATAATAAATGGATATGCTGGATCATCAGTCAATGCGTGGAACAAAAAAGGAGGGAGAGGAAAGGAGGGAGGGAGAGAGAGAGGAAAAGCAGAGCGAGCGAGCGATAGGAGCAGGTGGTCGATCGACGTCGCGTCGAGGCCAACGCCTCGACTTTAGAAAACGACACGGCAATCGGTGAACCAGCACACAACGCGGCACTGTCGTGATCGGACCCCTTTCTAATCCGCGCCAACGAGCGCGACTCTGGATGGCCCACAGGGGGCGCTGCACGGGCACAAAACGAGAAAAAAACACCAGGCCATAAAATTGGACCACATTCGACTGTCCCCACCAGCAGTGGTGGACTGAAGGGTGGACGGCTTGTCACGCACCCGGGGTTCAAAGCTGTCCCTTCGTCACCGTTTTCCATCTGTCTGAGGCACAACTCCGTAAACCCTCCCTGCAGGCCTGCGTAAACTCCCCGGGTCCGGAAGCCGCAACGCAGTGCACCGCGAGCGGAAGGGAAGACCGCGCTTAACTTTGATTAATCGCAAAACATCTGGAGCTGTAACCAGGGGGGCGTAGGAGCGAACCACGGCGCCGGGGGGGGTGTGGGGGTGGGGAGCAATCCATGTCGCTGGAGTGTGAAGGAAAACACAATTACTGGAGGGGAAGGGGGGAAGAAACGGAGGGAGGATCGCAGGTTGTTAATCAGATGCATGTAAGAAGAAGCTCAGTGATTGGTGGACTTTGATTGTTCGCTCGAATGACTGG
>NC_085035.1:3483091-3557239 GCF_963692335.1 Osmerus eperlanus
GGGAAACCCGGCCCTTGTCAGTCTGATGGTCTGGGTTGGAGCAAGACGCCTGCAAGGTCAGTCATAAATCACCCTAACTGGACTAAATATTCAGCATGAACCGCACAACTTTCGGAAAAGGTTCTCATATCCACGTTATGAAATTAGAACTTTTCCGCCAGTGCTTCAGCGAAGTTCAGGACCGACAGGGAAATTGAAGAGTAATGACCACTTGAGAGAAAAATCTTGGAAAATATCTTGGAGTATGGAATGAAGTAAGGGGGAGATTAATCTGTGTGTGTGTGTGTGTATCGCTGTTCAACCATAAATCACGAAGGACAAGCTTCTGCCCCATTTTTCTGTAAATTATACCCGTGAACTTGGCACACACACCACTTTCCAAGAAACACACACACACACCAAACAAACACTCAATAAGGATAAAGAAAAGCCATGTAGAAAAAACGAAGAGTCAATAACAGAAGGAAGGAGAAGATATTCTTAAGGGATCTCTCAAGGAAACCTCACATCTTTTGGACAGACCATGTGCTCGCAAGTCTTTCCTATTAAGAATTATTTGCACTGGATACAATACAGTATTTGGTTTGTGTGATTCAAAGCACAAAGTTTTAAAGTAGTGACTCATCATCGGATATACAGATGCAATACTTAAGTCTGGCCAATCAGGCCTCAGATGTGCAAATATCAACATGATACATAATGTATTAGATTCTATAATTAATTAAAATGTTTACTTATTTAATAATTTCCCGGGAGAAATAAAGTTTACATATAGGAAATGAATGTATTTTTATTTTTCATTTCCGCCATGGCCTGTCTGCAATGATTAATCTGAAATCAGGCTCTAAATGTAGAAACACCACTGGAAGTGTTTGAACATAAAACATAATTCAAATATAAGACATCAATTCTTGTCTGAACTTCAACACTTTCCTTCAGTTCAAGTTTAACTGATTTCATTTCACAAAATAACACAACATGTTTATGGGGTGGAAAAACTTGTTTTACTGATATAATCTCACCTATTGTAACCTTTAACAGTTTCAGTCTCTTGATTTCAAACGTAGGCAGCTTAGTATTGGCAATTAATCATTCTATCAGATTATGTGGACTTCATCTCCTGGGGGTTAAGGTCTTTGTTTGGGTGTTCATGGCATGGCATTTATCGCTGTGAACATCCAGAGAGTCCCAGCACCCTGGGCCTTAACTGGAGCCAGGCAAGAATGGAGAAAGGTCACTGATGAAGACTGTAGGGTGTTGACATTTTCTGACCTGACTGGATCATGTTACAAAGCCCTAGGATGGAGAGGGGATACAGAAATTCTCCTCGAAAATGTCATCTTTGGTCACAACCCACTGGGTGACCATACTGTTGGTAAAGCAGGATATCACTTTGATGTGTCTAGCGTGTCGAACTAGGGAGACCAGGATGACCCCTTAATGTCGGTTCCTGTGATTCTGAGGGGGCGGAAGCTCTCTGACAGTACACAGGTGAGCCGGTTCATAAATAATTAACACTTTAGGCTACACAACTCAAGCCTGGCACAGGAACTTTTTATTTGAAAAGGGCCAAATATTCACCTCGTAAAAATGCACCTTTTAGAGTAATAGCCATGAGAAAAGACTTCCAGTGTGTCGCTTGATTGGCCTGCGGGTCAAGCCGACATCGGTTTCAGTCCCAATAGCTCCGCTTTGATTTGCCTCATTCAAAGTGTCCATTAATGGAGCATTGTCCGCGCTGACATATTGATTGAATTAGACAAAGAACTTTCATCGGGAAGAAAAGGGAAAATGCAATCATATTCCTATTAACGCCAGGCATGATGGAAACAGAACGGCCTGCCCTTTTCTTTGGGGCTTCCGTATTCAACATTAATTACTGTTCATTTCACACACATCTTCTCGCACTGCACATTTTCTTTTCTCAGCTCCGCCATTTTGAACTTCTCTCCATGAGGTCAGCTCCCCCTCTCGACTTGAGCGCTCTTTGAATTAGTATCCGGATGGCGTGTCAGACAAATGGTCTCTTGGGAGAGTAAGCCAATTCAGGGCTGCTAATCGTCATTATACTTCCCGAGTGGCCCCGTTGAATTCGTAGGTGAAGTCAGAGTGAGACATTCACAAAGCCGATATTCATTTCATACCTTATGAATACACACAGACTGTCTCGTCGGAGACCATCCACAGAGCTGTGTTCACACTCAAGGAAACAAACAAGGCTTGGTTGATGCATCTTATGTAAAGAAGGATGCCTTTGTCCTTACAACTCCACCAATGACACCCCAGGCAATGTCTCTTGGCAATTGTCTGGCCTAGTATTCGTCACTGTCAAATGCCCTCCAGGCCCCACTTACAGTGCACTGTTCTGTCTTCAAGTGGATGACTCAGATTCTGAATCGCATAGTGAAGCTAGCTGGCTCCACGGTGTAACCTTCATTTTATTGTTTTGTGTTGCACCTTTTATAAAAAGGATGAGGGCGAACGCCTGCTGCTTGTGTATGTGTCTGTGCATGTGTGTGTGTGTGAGAAAGATGGATAGAGAGTGATCGAGATGGAGAGATGGGTGCTTTTTGCGTGTGTGTGTTTGTGAGTTTGCATGGGTGTCTGATACAGTGTGTGTGTGGGTGTGTGTGTGTGTGTGTGTGTGTTTGCATGGGTGTCTGTGAAAGTGTGCATCTGTATTTTTGGAACAGAGAGAGCAGGAGGAAGGGAAAGGTCAGGGCTGTCCAGTCAGAGGATTCCAGCTGTCTGTTATGCAGCTTAATTTCTCATAACCTGTGGTTCAAAATAACAGCATCTCTTCCGACTCATAGAGGCACCGTCCAGAGCCCAGATTTCAAACCAGAGGTCAGGTACTGTGACCTACTCTAGCTCAAATAAAAGAGACGCAAAAACAGGGCTATGCTGTCGGAAAGTTATTTTCAAACACTGCAGGGGGAAACCGATCGTATTACTCAAGCCCTTCCTCTTTTCGTGCTGTCAAGTAGCTCTTTCTGATGCTCTAGTCTAAAGGTTTTACGTGAAAGAGATGAATTTTCCCCCGCATCTAGAATGTGTTTGTTGTCGAGACGAGGTGTCAAACTGTGACGTGCTTTATTGAATGCAGTTCACTCAGGGGAAAATGATAGAAATCGTGACAGTTGGCTCCATCCCCTCCTCTCAAACCTCAGCAAAAGTTTTTTTTTCCCTTCCTTTTTCTTGCAGTACCCTTGCAGAATGAACGCTTACATGATCGTTTTGAAAGTGTGCCGTGATATCTCACATCAATTATATTGTAACTCTCTTATCTGACACCTGTGTTAAACTACATTTAGAAAATGTTGACACAATTGCCACAGAAATAATGTTTAGATAAGGTTACGGCTAGCTCCTTGTGTTATGTGTTTGTCAGAATTGTACATTTTACGTATTATTGTTAACGTTGGTTTATGTGGCTATTAACATAGCCAAGAGCACCATAGGATGGCTGGACAACCATTACAACTATGTTGTGAAACGACTATTTGACCCATTCTGCACTGGTTGATGTTCAAGACACAAAACGTGTAGAACCAGGGTCGCAGACCAGCACTGTAACTCCTTCATTGATCCATTCGTGATCCTCTCTTCTGCTAAATGTGACTCCAGCTGACATTACAGCACACAGTCGCTACTGTCTATAGGAGCATCGTCATTGGGCCTGGGAGGAGGGGAACACATGACAGAACCAGCTGATGTCATGTTCAGTCAGTGAAAACCTACAAGGTCTTAGACCCTCTCTGGTGTTGGTGAACACCCGTCTCCTTTTGGGCATGACCGTAATCGCTCCTCTACTGAATTGTTTCTCTGGGGTAATTTAGCCACGCTAACAGGCATGTATAATCCCATCACAGCAACTGGAGGCAGCCTTCTACCTTTTAGAAAAGATTATTTAGTACCTTTTTTTTCTCCTCATTTTCCAGCCGTGAACAGGCCACTGCCAGGCTGGCCATTTCCTAAACAAAACATCTGCTGTGTGGACTGTTGGTATCTCACCCAGCAATTATGCACTCAGGGTGAGTGCGCAAAATGTTTTCGTACTCATCGTCTCTCCCGTAATCACTCATTAATCCATTCGAATTGTCAATGGAAGGAGAAAACATTGTCACTGTCATGTGACAATGTTCTCAATGATGGAATTGTAGATTCCGGAACGCACTCACCCTGTTCCATCGAGATCACAGATTAAGTGCTGAACACAACAATCAAGTAGCAAACACCCACTTTACGCTAACAATGTATTTTTTTCTGATGAGAATCTTTCATAAGAGTGGAGTCTAGCCCTTGGTTCACCCTTAGAATTACTCTCTGACTCATGAATAGAAGAGGAGGGTTAGGAGAGATACAAGAGAGATACACGAGAGAGAGAGAGAGAGAGAGAGAGAGAGAGAGAGAGAGAGAGAGAGAGAGAGAGAGAGAGAGAGAGAGAGAGAGAGAGAGAGAGAGAGAGAGAGAGAGAGAGAGAGAGAGAGAGAGAGGATTTAGTTGTCCTATGTGAAAAACATGGAACACAATAATGGTAAGTCAGCACAGGGCAGCCATTTTACTCCTTAACTAAAAGTGTACGAACTCTGTATCTCTCTCTCCCCCCGTTCCCCCATCTCCCTGTATGATCATGGGATTTCTCCCAAGGTAATTTTCTTGTTATCCTGCAGTCAGAAATAAAACACAAAATGCCTCTCCCTCTCTCTTCAGACTTCACCTTTGCACTGTCCCTGAGAAACAACTCTCACACACACACGTCCACAAAGGAAACACAAACATACAGAATACATAATCGTACAATCCTTCCTTCATCATAAACCTCTTATTTTAATGCAGCATCACAAACTGCTTCCCAGTGGCAGGTCACCTGAGTGATTTAAAGATGGAGGCTGACAAAGATCGACTTAGTTCAGCAGCCCATCCCTCCCAATGAAACCCAGCTTGGCGATAGATTGAATAAACTGTCAAGAGCAGCAACACTGTGTACTGTACAATATGGACAGTATACTTCCATAATATTTTACAAACGTAACCCCCACTTACAACAACTTTTGATCTATAAGCCCTTTGGCGAGTCAATCAGAGAAAGTCTTGAAACTCTGCTAGTGCTGTTGCATCAGGAGTGGAGGAACAGGCCAGACTTTAACAAACGCTTATCTCTCTGACAAACCTAACTACCGTCAATTACAATTCCCCTTCCCCGTCTGAACTCAACTGCGCTGCCACAGAGGTGAATGGAACACAAAGGAAGCCTGATTTTCATAATTGGAATCGATGGTACTTTGACATGTGGCTATCATTGACATGTGGCTATCATTGACAATGAGGTGCATTCGAGCTTGGGAAGAAATTCCAAGGTACACACTTTCTTGATTTGAGGCCCTTAAGAGGTGCTTAGGGAACAACTGTGAATTTATGTTGTTTTTTTTCTTTTCTCAGGATGGAAAGTCAGACATTCAACCTCAAGGTTAGACAAGCACACTTGCTTGCAACGTAGATGTGTCACACATAAGCCCGTACATCCTATTATATAAGTTGTCTCATCTTTGTCTTCATCATATTTCTCACTTTTTTCGATCACATAATATTCATTATTATTATTGAATATTGACTCCCCATTCCCCTTGTGGACATGCATAGCCCTCCTCACCTCCGCCCCTCCTACCCTCCACCGGAGATGCCCCATGCATGGCACAGACACACCCTTTGTATTCTAAATCGTCCTCCTTCCTCGTGTGATTTGCACGGCCTGTCCTCTTCCACCATTACGAACATGGAGACATTCGCGCCCCAGACCTCTTTTGCGCAGAGCACGTAATGAAAACATAACGATCCACATCTCAAGACCCCTTTTTAACACAGCTTCACCAGACGCAGCCCCCTGTGCCAATTTTCGTGATTTGAGGAGATTGACAGAGCAAAAACTCCTTTTTATTTTTACAACTCGTCGGGCATAATGACTTACATATTCACTTTTACGCAAGCTCAACAGATGAGTCTACGATATCCTATATATCCTCCTATAGGATATTGTGCAGTTTAGGTCTACAACTAGGAACAGGACATGTAAAATAAGGTACTCGGTTTATGATCTATGGAAAACACAATATTCACAAAAGTAGACATGTGGAGGTTTACGTGTCCAGCTGGGGCATCATCAAAGATTTGGGGATCCAACTAGGGCTGAGCGATATGCAGACATCCCAACCTGCAGAGACTCATTTCCGGGAGTCATTTAATAACAAGATGTAATTGTTGCTGATCTGCTTCCTAGTGGACATAGCTTTTAAACATCAATGTTGACATAAAGAACGCAGTGGAGTATGCGAACAATGCCGCATGCATGCAGCCGCATACGTACACACGCATACGTACGAAATTCCAGTGAACCGAGGCATTTACTGTCACATGTTTCAGTCAGGATCTTTCCCCTTCCGCCAAAGTTAGGCAAGTCTCCAGCTCACGCAGGGCAAAAATGAATCGAAACACATTTAAGACACACTTGGTATTCACTGTCATATTGCATTTTAGAAACCCGCACTCAGAATGTGACATTTATTACCGCGAACGCTCTGCAGCCAAACGCAGTGGCATTGAACAGATTTATGCTGCCGATGGCAACGGTACCCATCACGGGGAGGAAACTGCAGCTTCAAAATGCCATTCACTTTCAAATGACTTTCCTCCCTAAAAAGCTAAGAGGAAATGTTCCTAAAAATGTACCACTTTTCTAAATACATCACACCAGCACAGTCTTTTTCTCCACACTCCTCTGGCATTGTAATAGCCTGCCAGGATGATTGACGTAGTATGGCCATTGAAAAAAAAACCATTCAACCTAAATTAAATTATCCTCAAAGCTTTAAACTAGCTGTTTGACATTTATGCTTGGAGCCAATACAGGACTTCCACAGATACCTTGAACACTGACAGTTGTACCTGCAGACCCTTCACTGTAGTGTGTGTGTGCTTGGCATATTGATATGCCATCAATATATACAGTAGCCATAATGTCCTCAATTCTTGTCATTGGTGTGAATGAGAGAGATTGCTAAGAATATTGGCATGAGACACCTTCATTGCTAAACACTTACATCTCTCCCTCATTTTTCTCTCCTGGGTCTGTTTACATTTCAGAAATATGCTTGGCCCAAACACGCTTGTTTTTTTACTGCTTGGTAGACAGGGTTCAGACAGTTTGCCAGAGAAAACTGACATTTTGTCTAATCTAAGTTATCTCTGGAGTGTGTGTGGCGTGTGTGGTATTTCATTATTTAACCACAGCACTAGCTCCTTCTCATAACATGTTTCTCTTTTGGACTACCCCTGGATTTTTCCCTAAATCCAGTGAGACGATCACATTCCAATACCCTAATACCTGATATTGAATCGAATGAATATCTGAACAGATTTTGGCAGTTTTTTGGTATACTTTAATTTTTTTAATTACTGCTTTCCAAGCTGGTTTGAGACTTCAGCTCAGGTTGAGGACTGCCCACGTCAGGTTGATGGTGTTTTCACTCAAAGAGGCAAAATAATTTATTCTCCCCGTGTCTTTAGTCTGTGTTTTCAGCCTGCTTGTTATGTTCTACTACAGTAGAGGAACAGACACGAAAATGCTTGTAGATGTTTATGTACTATATTTACTTTCACCTTGCTGTAACATTGCCCCGTGCCGTTTGTGTGTGTGTGTGTGTGTGTGTTGGGGCTTTATCTTAGGCCCTTGAAGCAGACCAAGGCGGGTGTTATCGTTATCTTTAGAGCAGCGTAATTAAGACGTTAATATCTCCTGCACAGCTCAGCGAATTATCCGGATGAAAACGGCTGACCAGAGAGGACTCTGATGGTTTATCACAGGGGCTAATTAAAAAACCAGGCAGATTTTATACTTCCCCCCCCCCCCCCCCATCATCTCTTGTTTGGTCTCTCAGCCCCCACGGCTTCTCTGACTCTCCCAACACAGCAAAAAAAATACTTCCCAGGCAACCCGGAGGGGAAGCAGGGGCAGAGGGGGGGCTGGAGTCCCCAAAGTACAAGGTAACCAAAGTTATTTGCTTAATTTCAAGAGTTTTTCAACGCTTTTGGGTGTCAAGACTGTGTTTGCCCAGTCCCAGTTATTTCTAACGGAGGTGTCTACCAAAGGTATGGAAACAGTGGACAGATAAGAATGAGCATTTCATACATAAGCATAGGGAACTTCAAAGGCAAAACGGAGGGCCAGCAGACTTCCATGTGACACAGACTTGAAATTCTTCATATGGACATTTTTTTTTAGACAAGAGGCAATGCTACTCAGTGAAATGAAAACCCATATGAATCTCAACTCCTTAGATTTTTTTTCAACATTTTCTGGACTTCGGTCATCATTTCTCCAGTTATAAGGGGCATTTAATAGGTTCTCAGCAGGCAGATCTTTAAACCCTGGGCTGGCATCAGCTTAGAGCCACACATGTGGTCTTCAGCGAGTTCTCTCGTACATCAGAAGCGTGCTGCATATAGGGCAGGGTGAAATATAGGACACTTATCTTTCATCCAGCTTTGGATGAAAGATGAATAGTGTCAGTGAGTTATGGAAGACCAAACTTTGTGTGTTGGTGTTTATTCTGTAAATCCAATCTTAACTCTTGTTAAATGACATACTGTGAATGCAAAAAAAAATATATGAAACGTTTATTCTGAATGACAGGTTGTCATTGTCCACCTCGAGAGGTTTCTGACACAATAATTACAGCAGTTATTTCACATAATGTTTAGTGCAATGTATTTTATTTTTTCACAGTAAATGAAAAAGTAACAAATCCGACAAAAGAAAGTTTAATGTATTTTAACTCTGTAGTGTTGTTAGACAGTGGTACATTTTATTTGAAGGGGAACAGCTAATAGGCTTTCAATGGAATTTGTGCATCTCACAGTTCAAGATGGGAGTTCAAGACCTCTTTCTTAAGTCTACGTAGCACATCTATGCAAATTAATAAATTAATCTGTCGTCAACATGCTGCAGATGTTACATGCCTGAATAGAGGCATATTATAAAACCAGACATCATGCAGCAAAGTTATTCAGATGCTGCTCTTTAACTGAAACCTTCAAGGCAGAGGGTCCAGAGGATTCACCCCAGTCCATTGACCAAACGCACAACTCACACAATGTATATTTTATATGGAGGATCTATAATGCATTATGCAATGTCTGGTGCAAAGAGAATCATAGGCCTCCTATATTACATATGATAAAATGGGTGTGGGGTGTTACAGGAGGAACCCATGCATGTTTATGAGGTTGAGGGAGGATAGACAAAAGGCCCAGACAGAGATGAATTGGTATAATCTACCAGTAGAGTTATAATTTACATATCCATGATTACACTTGGTGTCCTCCACCACCGCCTCCGAATAAAATGAGTTTCCATTATCGGTTGGTGCTCCGTGGAGTCATGGGCGACACGGGGAGAGAGTAGAGCCACTCAGAGTGTGGACACAGTCACGAGAGTGGCATGGAATTAGCATAACATCCCTGTCAGGCTTCCGTTCATAAGTGCAGCTAATCAGTCGTCCCGCTGTCCTACTCTTCCTACTCTGAATCCCAAATGTACAGTTGCGGTGCACCCGCCCGTCAGTGCATCAGATCGCAAACGACCGTGTGTGTGTGTCTGTGTGTCATGCCAGAGAATTTTGATGGCGCTATCGTTGTGTCTGTCAATGGAATAGACAAGAACAACATCCTTGTTCAGGTAGAAATGACAGAAGATTGAAGGCTGTGGATGGGGATGCACAGCTACACTCCTTGATAAAGTCTGGTTTGGGTGCTGGATCTTATTGTCTGTGACTGTGCAGTTCCTGCCTGCGCAGAGATGGCATTGTGAAAATACACCATTTTGACTTTCCTTGAGTAAAGTGTGACTCACATTGTTAAGATCCCTTTTTTAAATTACAAAGTTCTCCGTTCGTGGAAAGAAACTCTCAACTTCAACACAATGTCACCGAAATGATTTGGAGCTAGTTGAAATGCGGTGTTGTTTGAATTGCAAGTAGTGGGCTTCCATGTGATAACTCTACAAAGGACACTTACAGCTTTTCCATTTTTCCAAAAGTTGATGTTGGAAATGGCTTCAAAACAATATATGAGCTTCATACCACTGAGACAGCAGAACGCAGTCTCGACGAGATCCAGCAACTCGCTATTCCAAGCCATTTCATATGCACCAACAAGGCTACTACTCTGTCTGAACACCGTCAGTGTCTATACAGGCCTATAAAATCAGCCTGAGCTCCAAAATGGATCATAAAACTAGAACTGTGTAGAGGACCGAGCGTTGGCCTCTAAAGAGGGCCCGGATATTTCACTCAGCTTTACTTTATTGCCGACTTGATACTTTCTGCTCGACAACTCTCTTTCTGCCTGGTCTGACCGTTTGTCAAAGGGACATTTTATGAGTTTGGTTAAAGTCGTTCTTAATAGTTTTATTGCGCCTGCTGTGTCCTCGGGGGTTTTGTGGGGCCCCCCTCGAACACTCATATGTAAACACCTCAGAAAGTCCTTCCTTGTCTTGGCATAATGGAACACGAGAGAACATATGGTGGGATGATTTGTGCCGCGCCCTCACCGTGGCTGCGAATGAACAAACACCGATGTGCACGGGTGCACCCGCTTTCGTTGCGTGAGAGAATGGGGGGGAAAGCGAGGGGGGGTTTCTAATGTATGTTGATGATGGTGGATTCATGGTGGGACATATGTAGCCATGCTTCCCTGACCGGAGACACATAAATCACAGCGTGGCACGGGTCTGACCGTCGACCCTCCCTCCCTACACAGCCCCTTGCTTGATTTATGGCCTCCTCGCCTTCCTGAATTGATTGAAATATGGAATTAAACCCAGTGGTGAGGCATGGAGATTACAGGTTTAATATAAACATCATAGTCCAGCGTGTTAAAGTTGAAAGTAGACGTAGAGTCCATTCAGACCAATCAAAATCGAGTATTCACCCAGACCATGGTGTAACATAAAATAATGGACACCCTGCAGCCAATCAGAATCGATATTCACCCAGACCATGTTATAAAAAACGAGGTACCTGAACGGCAAGCGTTTTCCTTTGACCACACAGGAGTGAAAACGGTTGAGAATAAAAGTTAGTTTGCGAGTGCGGGAGAGTAGCACAGCGGTGTCTATATTTAAAACAAAAAGCATTTTAATAATGTGCTACGTGTTTTAAAGAATACAGAGTTAAAGTGTCACAGTTGCAAGAATATTATGGAATTGTTTTTGAGGAAATGGTGTCAACACAGGACCAGAACCAGGTGGTTTTAACAACTGTTCTGCCTTGTTAGAGAAATGATTTTCCCATGGTGGGATTGTTGTCATAGTAACACATCATGCGTCAGGGGAAGTTGCGGTTTTAACTAGATCTTCATCTTCCAATTACTGTATTCAGGCGTCAATTATCCTGTTAACGTTTACGAAACAACCGTTACAAGTACAGTAGAACACATTTCTCTCACTGCATATCCGTATACTGAAGCTCACGTTCCTTATTTGTAAGCAACTCTGGAGCTACCTCTATCTGTGGCTGGTGCCTGCAGTCAGTTCAGCCAGGGACCGGGAGCCTCTGTTTCACCTCTCACTAAACCACATCCAAGTGATTTAAGTGCACTGTAAGGCTTTGTCTGTCAGGGCACTGTCTGGTGGGGCGTGATCAAAACACAGGCTGGCACCGAGCCCTGCATGAGCCAAGTGAAGTCACTAAGAGGGTCCGAGCCTGTCCTACCTGTCGAGTCTGTAGAGACATCCCCATTGAACACTTCAAAAGAGATGAGACAGAGAGAGATGCAGAGAGAGAGAGAGAGAGAGACAGACAGACAGAGAGAGAGGAGAGAGAGAGAGAGAGAGAGGCAGAGAGAGAGAGAGAGAGAGATGCAGAGAGAGAGATGAGAGAGAGATGCAGAGAGAGAGAGAGAGAGAGAGAGAGAGATGCAGAGAGAGAGAGGAGAGAGAGAGAGGAGAGAGAGAGATAGAGAGAGAGAGAGAGAGAGAGAGAGAGAGATGCAGAGAGAGAGAGAGATGCAGGAGAGAGAGAGAGAGAGAGAGAGAGAGATGCAGAGAGAGAGATGCAGAGAGAGAGAGAGAAGAGAGAGAGAGAGAGAGAGAGAGAGAGAGAGAGAGAGAGAGAGAGAGAGAGAGAGAGAGAGAGAGAGAGAGAGAGAGAGAGAAGAGACAGACATGAGAGAGAAAGAGAGAGAGAGAAAGAGAGAGACACAGAGGAGAGACAGAGAGAGAGACAGAGAGAAGAGACACAGAGAGAGAGACACAGAGAGACAGACACAAGAGAGACTGACACAGAGAGACAGACACAGAGAGAGACAGACAGAGAGAGAGACAGACACACACAGAGAGAGGGAGAGAGAGAGAGAGAGAGAGAGAGAGAGAGAGAGAGAGAGAGAGAGAGAGAGAGAGAGAGAGGAGAGCGAGAGAGAGAGAGAGAGAGAGAGAGAGAGTGGCGGTGCACAGCTAAAGTCGAGGGGGAGGAGAGAGCGAGAGGGTTTGACCGTATGAGCGCTGAATGTGTCCATGTCGATCTCTCAGTGTGCCCGAACAGCGCAGATGAAGGGGTAGACCGCCTCTGTACTACTGCAGGACTGGAAGATGGAAAGAGAGAGAGAGGAGCAGAAGGAAGTGTGTGCACGCTTGTCTATCTGCTATAAAATGAGGCAAGAAACCGCAAGGTAAGGAAACCACAAAAAAAAATGAAATATTATTTCACATACTAATTAGGTGTGCTTGCTCTTAGCAAGGCATCTTATTGTGATCTCACATATATATTTATCATTATTTATTTTTTCACACACCCTAACTAGGCCACCCCACAAATCTTAGTTTTTGTCAATAGCTGCTAGTTGGCTAGTTAGCTGGTAGAACTGCAAATGTCTAGGCTAGCTACACAACAAAAAAGGCCACAGGCACAAGCCAGGGTGATATGTAGCTACCATAGCGTGATATGCTTTCCTGTGATATATATGCTCAGAGAGAGCGAGTGAGCGCGAGAGCGCGAGAGAGAGAGCGAGAGAGGAGAGAGAGAGAGAGGCTTTCCTGTGATATCAACTCCCTTTATTTCTGGCAGTTTTAGCTAAAAGTGCAGCTAGAGCTGCACCCCTCACAATTAGGGGGGTCAGATGGCTGAGGCGGTTAGGGAATCGGGCTATTAATCAGAAGGTTGCCGTTCAATTCCCGGCGATGCTAAATGACGTTGTGTCCTTGGACAAGGCACTTCACCCTACTTGCCTCGGGGGGAATGTCCGTTTACCTACTGCGAGTTGCTCTGGATAAGAGTGGATGCTAAATGACAATGTAATTGCCCCAGAAATGGTACCCTCTCAAGTTAGTAATTTAGTACAGTAAACATCCCCTCGAACACCGTCACTTTTTGTGTTCAAATTTTGTTCAAACTGAAGTATTCACATCAGTTTCATCTGAATAATATGTCTGTTATATGGTGTTCATGGTCAAAGCAAGAAGAGTTTTATTGTATGTTACTTTAGATGCAATGGAGGATTGTGAGGGCAGATCTTATACAATTCTAAACTAACTTGAGCGGTGGGTGGATAGGTCCTCCAGGGCATCGTTGTGGGGGGGAGGTATGCAACAAGGTTTCGTTTCTCTCGCTCGTGGTTTTCGTCAGTGTTTTTTAGGGTCAGACGCCACAGAATGACTCAAGCAGCTTCTGTTATGTGCTCCATACGTGAGAAGAGGAGGCTTTCGATACAAAACAAAATGAGCCAATCACACTCGCAACGCACGGTATCCGTCGTAAATCGTTTCTTGGTGGACTTTCTAGATGATAGACTGTGCCTTTGCGTCGTCATAAATTCAGAAAATACAGCCGGATACACCAATATTGTGTCTACATCCGTTTGATAAACTCTCGGTAATCATCATCTTGTTCTTGTCTGGTGGAAACAGCTGAAGTGTCTGTTCTGTAAACATTAATAACGTTCAATGACAAAGCCGAGTCTGGTGTTCCACCTGTCCTACCCATCCCATTTATTCTGGTTTCCGAAAATATTTCTTTTCCTTTACCAATGTATTGTGGAAATGTTGAGGACTGCAGTGGTTGTTCTGAGGACAGGCCTGAGCAGCTGCAAAGAGAACAATGCAGTGGGCCACATGAGAACACCGCTCATTATCAAGAAACAAAAATAGAGGATATCGCCTACGACGCCGATAATGAGGCATCAGATATACTAGCAAAGAGAAAAAACAATTTGGTCAACTCAGAGTACAAGGCTTTGTTATGAATACATCAGAAGTGACACTAAGGGGTTTGGGTGCCAACATGTTCATTTACAATGCATCTTACATGAAAAGAGCTGAAAAGGAGTGAATGTTCACAGCAATTGACACCCACCCGGACCAACTTCATAGATCTGTAATTACTGTCTACCATGTCTGGTAAATTCTTGCCTAGTCATAATAATACTCATTACCCCAAGCCATAGTCATAAAGACTGCATTTCCGAGACAGCTCTTTATACATCTATGAACATGCCCTGATAGGCTAGTGAAGTAGGCTAGTGAAGTAAACGTCGCCAATGCATGGAAACTGATTGTGCTTTAAAATATATTAATTTCCCCAGCAGGCCTTGAACCCTATTTCTGCTCATGGGTCTAACATTTCCCGCTACACCAAGCTGACTGACCTCATTGAGATATCATGGCAGCTTTTGTGTCAAGCATGGTTACTTCATCTCAAGAGCACAGTTTCAACCCACCTCCACAGCATCCACATAGAAGCGGCCATTTGGGAAAGCAGCATGCCTCCTTCTCTATAGAGATCCATCCCCGTAGCATACACGGCCCCCAGAGAGCAGATGTCCTTCAGAGGGCTGAAAGGATTCCAAGGCCCTGCAGATATGAAGCTATAGGGCCTCTCTTTCCAGTGCGGGCGGTTCAGTCATGCTGTCAGGCTTGAATGGGGCTCCTTTAGCCTGAGAATGAATGTGTGCCCAGAGAGCAGGAGCCCAATTAGTGTCCGTGGGGCCCCGTTTGAGAGATGGATGCCTCCTCGGTGAGCTGTTCCCCAGTCTCCCCCGCACCAGCTAAATCACCACACCACCCACCGCCACCTTCTCTGTGGAGGACAGTCATTACTTAACAGGGCCATGGATTGACACTATAGCCTTCCTTACTGGGATTAGCAACCTGCAGGACTCACTGTGGGTGGGGATGGGGAGAGAGAGAGAGAGAGAGGTGAGAGAGAGAGGTGAGAGAGACTGAGGTGAGAGAGACAGAGGTGAGAGAGAAAGCTTAGAGAGCTGAGAGAGAGAGCGAGAGAGAGAGCGAGCGCGAGAGAGAGAGAGAAAGAGAGAGGATTGTGTATTTGATAACATGGAGCCATTATTTTAAAAATTATAGCTAGATCACCTGAGTGATTGGCTGCTGTGGACTGGTGGAAGTGGAGAGGGGGAACCTAGTCAGGACCCCCCACATGCAGGAGGGATAGCCAGGTGAGACGCCTGGGGGACAGTTCAATCTTCTGCTCTGGTCCCGCCCTCCAGCACCCGCCCTCCAGCCTGCCTCAGAAAACCCCCAGACAGGCCGAGCCAGACCACCAGGCCGAGCCAGAACACCAGGCCGAGCCAGACCACCAGGCAGAGCGGCAGTCTGGGCAGAGAAGCAGTCTGGGCAGAGAAGCAGTCTGGGCAGAGAAGCAGTCTGGGCAGAGCAGCAGTCTGGGCAGAGAAGCAGTCTGGGCAGAGCAGCAGTCTGGGCAGAGAAGCAGTCTGGGCAGAGAAGCAGTCTGGGCAGAGAAGCAGTCTGGGCAGAGCAGCAGTCTGGGCAGAGAAGCAGTCTGGGCAGAGCAGCAGTCTGGGCAGAGCAGCAGTCTGGGCAGAGAAGCAGTCTGGGCAGAGAAGCAATCTGGGCAGAGCAGCAGTCTGGGCAGAGAAGCAGTCTGGGCAGAGAAGCAGTCTGGGCAGAGCAGCAGTCTGGGCAGAGAAGCAGTCTGGGCAGAGCAGCAGTCTGGGCAGAGCAGCAGTCTGGGCAGAGAAGCAGTCTGGGCAGAGCAGCAGTCTGGGCAGAGCAGCAGTCTGGGCAGAGCAGCAGTCTGGGCAGAGCCCCCTGTGGGAGCTTAGCTAGTTCTGTCTCAGCAGCTTTGCTCTGGCTGGCACATCGCCCTGGTGGCTCCATTACAACTGCAGAGTTATCCTCCATTCACCCCCCCCCCCCCCACACACACACACACACACACACACACACATCCTCCTTGAAAAATCCCTTTCAAAACGCACCCTCTGATTTCACGAGATCAATGCTCCAAAGTAGCAGGACATCCTCCTCCAAAAACTATATCTTCTCTCCCGTCGCCAAGCCCCCCCCCCCACACTTCATATTTTTCCCCACTCCCCACCCCCACCATCTCAAAACCCGTTTGCTGGGGCCCATCAGTCGTTCTAATCCGGAGAGATAGGGCCCCCAGATCTATAAGAGGCAGATCGAATGATGCAGATTTCAGAGAGGAGGACTCGGGACAGAGATAAAATGACAACACAAGCTCTTTCCATCGACCTTGGGCTCTGTAAGTAGGCGAGAAAGTGTGAGGAACAAGCGTGTCATGTGGCATGTGATAAGACATTTGATGTAATCCAACCGAGAGATGAGGACATCTCCCAGCGTCCAGAGAATTCAGGAAAAAGATAGGACATTGGGGACAAAGTTCCAAATCGCGAACGATTTTGATTATGTAACATAATAATGAGGCTGAGATTCTGGGGTGATTTCATCGTTTGATATAATGCTGTGTATGACAACTGTAATATGACTTTGGAATACTGTGTGCATTACTGCATGAGGGATATTTGATTTGAGGAGGGAATCAGACAGAAAGGCTTTACACTGCCTTCTAATCCTTCTCAAAGAGACAGAGATGATTGTGTGGTGGCATTTGAGGTTATAACACTGCACTGCAAGACATTGGTTTTTAGATATCCCATATGTTAGAGAAGGTCATGTTGGTATGATGAGGTAGATCTTGTTGAACTTAGCCACTGACCACTACACAACAACTCTTCCACAAATACAGGCAAGTAACAAATCACTAAACTAGTAGCATATCACTTCAAATCTGGACAGGCTCGGAGAAAGGAACATGCAGGGAAATACCTACGATGGCTTAATGAGGATGCAAGATGCAGTAAAAACATAACTTTCAATGGGATTGTGACGCTATGTATTTATGGCTTTGCACCGGTATACCTCAGCTCCAAACAATGAAATTATATTCTGACTGTTCTGATACTATCTGGGGAACATCAGACGGCTCAAACTTTCTTTTTATACACTAAATCATCTTCCTGTCTGGTGGCTGATTTGATTTGTGCTCAGCTCCACATATACATATGCGCACTGAATTCCTGACACAGGAAGAAAGGATGTACCTGACTTGTCCCCTCCTTTAAACGTATCTACTTTCCGCATGATAAATAGATATAATAAATAGATACACTCCTATAAAATTCAGAAGGGACCAGTGAAGATTGTCTGTTTTCATTCAGACTCAAATGTGTTTCAGCAAAGTATGAATACGCATGGCGGAGCTCTGCAATAGGTTAATGTAGTGAGAGGAAAATGCACAGCTGTAATGGTTTGTGACGGGTTTTACTGTGTTTGGTGTGCAAAGGGCAAAGTCATTACAGTGGGTGTATCCAGAGGTCGGCTGAACACGATAAAGCCAATCACAGAGGGGTTCTCTACGACTGAGGCCAATCACAGAGGGGTTCTCTACGACTGAGGCCAATCACAGTCCTGTGTCTGCAGCCAACCAGACGTGACCATCGGTGTGATGAGGGAGATTATCAAATCAATTGTTATTTACATGGCCCTCTTTACAAGCAATGTCACAGAGGGCGTCACACATGCTCGTAGAAATGCACCACCAGACCTGCACGAGACCCTCATAGAAGACAAGGAAAACCTGGCAGGAAAAAATCTAATCAAGACAGAAAATCCAAATGTGTAAATGGATGGTGAAACATAGACATCCAGAGGTGGAGTGAGATTGGGAGTGAGATTTATAAGGCAGGATAGGTAAGTTTGGAATACCTAGCAATTTAAGCTCTAGTCCCCCCCCCAAAAAAAAATGTGCAGGTTGTTTAAACAGCATCAGTGGAACCTGTACAAGTTATTTTAATGTCTAAATAAAGTTGAAGTAATTAACATTTAAGGCCTGTTAACAAGTCTGTCCGCACTATTTTAGCCCAGAGGAGGTACAGTTGGAGAAGAGTTGTTGACGGTGAGGCAGATTTTTTGACGACCGACCATATCCCCTCACTGTTAACTGTAGACCCCCATTTGAATGAAGACAAAGGCCTTCAATAACCACCTGCTCCCTCCCTCTCTCATCCCCCTGCCCCCCCCCCTCCCCCCACCACCCATATCTCTCCCTTTCTCTCCCTCTGATCTGTAATGAATTGCACTGGCTCTCATAACTGGTGCACCTGCCTGTGGCCTGGCTATCTAGGAATCCCATTAAACACGGCTCTGCTATATTAGAGTGAGTCAGGGTCTTATGATCTTGTATGCAGGTCAGGGCTCGAAATCCCCTCAGAATGACCAACATCTTTACTGGATTACCTTGCTGCTCTGCAGTGAAAACTCTGATATGATCTATTGTTTTGGGGGCTGTTTAAAGGCAGATTATGAGCTGGGAAAATGGGAAAACAAAGAAGAAGAAAAAATGTGTTTGATAAGGTAACTTGCCGGGTTAACACTTTCATACTGTAACACTAAGTCTCGTTGTATTGAAAGTATTTTTCATCAGGCAACTCTCACTAAGTAAATACATTGAGTACATTGTGTTGATTGTCAAGATGACAAAATATTATTGTATAAGAATGACTATTATACAGTATGAGACCTTTCATTTTCATGAACCTTTGCAGAAATCATGTCCAGATACTATTGTAAATGTGTTATCTAAAGTAAACAACTTTTTTGGTTTTAAAGCATTATTTTCCTTATTGTCAGATATTCCCACAAGGGGATGAAAGATGAGCTGGTCTGCACTCGTTTTTTCAGCATTGGCATTGTTTATCTCCAGTCAGGAGAAAGTACAGCTGGCGCCAGAGCTGTCTGATGGCAAAAGCAACCCTGAAGTGACGGGCTGTTTTCATTTTCACCATCAATATTCTGTCCCCGAGGACAAGCGGAGCTGAAGGGTTATCTGTGCTGGGTCCATCTTTCCATATGAGTGAGTATGCATATCTCACCATGAACTCTATATCTGTATTGTATTATGTACAGCACAAGCCCTATCCAAAGTAGTACTGGTTGGAAGACAATTAAAACCTTAAGGGCCAAGTTAAGCCATTCAGCCACAGAACGATATTCTGCCTGTCACTTAGTGGGGAGTTTTCTGAGAAATCTTTGAGATTCTCTCAGAACATGAAGTCCAGTGCAGTGTAGCCTTGCATTGTCATGTTCAAAAATAGAAAGCAGTTCAATTATGTTTATTATTATTGTATTTAAAAAAAAAAAATTATATCAAGGTTGAACTGAAATGCAATTCCCCGTTTTCTGTAGACGTTCAATATCAGTAACACTGTAAGAAAAAAAAGAATGAAAGCTGTAGCACTTTATGGACTGCCTGTTTCCTAAGAAACCACAGCCAGTTCCATTGCTGAACGTTTCAATAAAGAGAAATGTCAGTGGGTGACTCAATTCACAAGTTAAAAAACAATTACGTTCAGTCATTGAGTATAAGGAGCCAGTCCACAGCATGCAAGATAAAAGAAGTCAATGTTTTCAGTGACATATACAGTAGTGAAATAATGTAATGTTAAGCCAGGTTAGGTATGGACTTGGAAAATCAGTAGGCCTCCAGTAGCAGCAAGCTATTCCAAAGATCATTTCATCAGAATGACTATGATAAACATAATGAAAACCCGCCTCTCGTTGCCTCCCTCCAGTCAATTGCAGAGAAAATAAGACATAGTCCAATATCAATTAGGACCAACTGTCACTTTCTGTTCCCCAAAGATGCATGAATTCCCCTGACTACTGATCAATAACTACATGCATATTATGAACGTGGCATTAAATATAACATGGGATTTAATTCCACCAGTATATTGGTGTTGAATGCAAAACTGACCCGGTCTGGTGAAAAGGGGAATCCTGTATTTTACGCTTGGAGCTGTTTTCTGCTTCTTGCATATTACAAAAGTTAGCAATTTAGCAAAAAAAACTGTTATTGTGGTGAATGTGCATGTGTAGGTCATTGCGTACATAACGACTGTCAGGTTATAAGACATGGGGAAGTCCCATATATGGTACCTTAGGCTAACATCTCAGATATGGTTTTATGCACTACCACATTTGATTTCATCTAGGCCAACGGCCAACACATACTACCTGTCCTGGAGCTATGAAAGCACAAGCACTCTTTTCAAATTTACATCTCATCACCTGCAATCATGCCAGTACCTTGGGGTGGAAGGGGTGGGGGGGGGGGCATAGTCAGGCATAGCCCTCTGTTGGCTAGCCTCCTGACAGTATCATTATTGGTCCCTTGATGAGAAAATGATGTCTGATAGCCTGTGGCACCTATTCATCTCTTTTACAATCACCACCAAGGTATTGGTTACAGAGTTGTCATAAACAGATCGGTTGTGGAGTAGCCTAGCGCAAACAAAAACACTATCAAACAGGGACAGTCTACTATGTTGGTTTCCCTCGCTTCCTTGATCTACATATCGATTGAGGGCTGGGTTCGCAGGTTAATTAAAAGTGAATCGTAAGCCAGGAACATAGTATTGAGTAGTGGAGAGGACGGTGAGCAAGAAAGGGTGGCTTTGCTTCAGATGTTGGCCCTTAGCGATCAATGAAGCGTAACAAGGGAGTATCTGTCAACACACCGGCCAGCGGACGGCTCGTCCCTCACCGGATTAAAGAACGGCGCTCCAACATGCAGCAGGTCAATAGAAAACTTTAATTCCTGCATCCGTAATGAGACTCAGGTGTCTGGGCACCCGTAGATGAAGAGAGGCTACTTGCTGTTGTTTTGCTGAAGAGCTGCACTTGGAGACGCTAATTAGCTGAAGCGCACTTGACCTCAAGGGGGGGTTAAGAGAGGGATCAGGGACTGTTCTGCCCAACGTTGATAATGATGCAATTCGTTATTTAAACTAATACAGCTTGAACAGCAAGTAGCCAGTGTACATGAACAGTAAGTATAGGCTATGGTGAAAACAGGAGTGGGTCCCAGTATTGTCGTCCAATTTCCCTCGCTACTATGGAACGCAGAGGTTAAACAAAACCATGCATATGCTCGATACCTTTATTTACTTTCTTCCCACCGTTTTTTTTTATGTAGGCTATGCATAACCTAAAACCTAAAATCCACTAAACCAAGAAAGACAAAGACTTAAATTGATTCTGTCTCACATGAAGTGGTGTTCAACCAAAACTATTACCCTAAGTGGAGTTCAAACAAATAAAATGTAGGCCCACGTGTCGTATTCATTTTGTCATTTTAGCAGACGCTCTTATCCAGAGCGTATTCGTCTTGTTCTGTACGCTGTGCTTTTGTCCTAAACTCGGGCGCCACTAAGCCTACATTTATCTTCAGTAAATTACCGCAGCTCTTAATAGCTTCCTCGACCAAATGGGAACATCCAATGATGATGCAGAGGGGAATAACAGAGCGTGCACAATCAGGCTTGGGTACGTGACCACCACCAAGAAAATAAACAATTACAGTAGGGCTTAAATATGGGTGCAGTGCCCCGTCACTTAAACTGCACAATGGCCATAAACATTCAGACACTTAGCCTCTCACCAGCAGGATTGCTCTTGACAAGCAAGGCTACATAGACCCTTAGCTGGAGTTAATTTATTACAACTAAATATACAAGATCATCTGGAACTGCAAAGTGGTCATTCACCAGACAACACTGCTACAGCAGTGAACTCAAGGACAGAGATCTATTCTCTTCCACATCCACCTTTTAGCAAAATAGGTCCCTATCAGGATGAGCAAAAGCTAAGATTGTTCTGAAGTGCTTGTGATAATGCTTACTGTGTGTATTTATGCTATGGGAGTCAGCAACAGTCATTATAGGAGAGGCATATCTACCGGTGTTGGTTCAACTGTCCTTGCGTGGGAGGATCTGCAGAAAACAAACTCTGACTTTCTTGGAGTCTTGGCTCCAGAACAGGAATCCCGTCACAGTCTACACAATACAAACACTGTTTATATATATACACACACACGTATGCATTCTGTGCATATATATATATGCAGTATACTGCAAAGCAACTTGTGTAGCATGTCTATACAGTAGGCTATGTTTATATATATATATATATATGCAATGCGCACAGAATGCATATATATATATATATATATATATATATATATATATATATATATGTATATATATAATATATATATATATATATATATATATATATATATGCATTCTGTGCGCATATATATATATGCACACGAAACATAGCCTACTGTATAGACATGCTACACAAGTTGCTTTGCAGTATACTGTGGATGTAATATTGCATGCTTAAACCTGAGCAGAACTGCACCCTCTAGCATTTCCAAACAATGTCGAAATAACTGCATATCATGATTGACGATGGGGATATCAACCCACCCACCTTAATTCATGTCATCTGCCATTGAATTCTGATATCGTCCTGGGACCCAGACCCATACCACAGAAGAAGTGCTACACTGTGCCAATAACGTAAGAGCGGAAGCACCAGTGCATGTCAGGAACACACGGAGCTCCACCTCTTCCATTAGAACCTGCACATTAGTGAGTATCACAAGATGATTCAAATAATGATTTGAACTCAAGAAAATCAGGAATACAAAGTTCGTAAAAGTACAGAAAGTACAGACAAACTTTTAAATGTAATTCAATAAAAACAATTACAATCATGGAATTAACAGAGAAATAAGTGGCATCACTCCACATTATTAAAAGCCTTCTTTGTCACCTGAGAATACAAGTGATAAGTGGAAATCTATGTGCTCCAATTAGCACAGAAATAACTGCTTAACTATTAAACTATTATAGCAAAACCCCGAACAGAGTTCACGCCTTCTTACCACGGTCTCACACACACTGCCGTGTGTAAACTCACGTTTGAGTGCTGGGAGTCAGACAAACAGAGAGGGGAGAGGAGATGGAGAGCTGACCTTTTGTGCTTCCATTTATTAGGCTACACTTTATTCTGAACAATGTGACAAGGACGACACATTCTGTGTTCTAGATGGAGAATTCAGAAAACAGAAAAGAAAGATCGATAGGATTCCCCCCCCCCCCCCCCCCCCCCCCTTTATGAGCCCATTTCCAATTATCTCGAAAGCCTTAATTTTCAACGAAAGTAAAGGTAACATGTTATCTCTGAGGAATCAGTAATGCTTTCACCGAAGGTACCAGTGGCTCTCAAAGGTCTTGAGGAAAACGCACATGGTTTATGACTGAATAGAAGTTTCATGGTTAATAATTGTGAATTCATGGTAACTGTTTCCTTCCATTTTGCTTCCATCTTTTATATAATGTGTTTCTCCTCAACATAATGCAGCAAGCCCCTTCCTAAAGATGACCAAAGCATGTGCTGTCCAACCAATCTTTGTGTAGTTACAGGAACCGGCAATGAAAACATCAGACAACTCGCAGAACGAACAGCAGCACTGAGTTAATTCAATGAGGGAATTGTTTCTCGACTTAACTAAGGCTGTCACAGTTGACCGTGCGCCGGGTGGAGAGTGGGACCTGTGTGTGGCCAGATGGCTTACCTCAGAACCACAGGCAGGGTCCTCACGAATCACCTGCCCCGCGCGACGCTCCCTAGGGACAGCTTGCCATGCCTGCGCTCACCCCAGTCGCTGGATTTCTGTACATACCATTCTTCAAGCAGACGCAAAGAGAAGCTGTGGTCAAATAGTGCCTTCTGCTGGTCACCACCAGCCAGAGCAAAGCTAAGGACGAGAGAAATTAGAGTTAAAAAAAACAACACAAACTATATAATATATATAATAATAATATATATAATAATATATATATTATAAATATAATATATATATATATAACGATTATAGCAGTTAAGCTACCAGTATATAACTCATAGTTAGATGTTGTCCACCTTGTACTTTGTTAGTGACCAGGACTGCAATAAATTGCAAAGATTGAAAGTGTACGTAGCCTGCTGGAGGGCTAATCAGTAGGTGCTATGGGACACAGTAATGCTGCTAAAACACTGCCTTAGGAGAGTGGCATGAATCTGAAGCTTACTGTACAAAAGCAAGCCATTTTGAATGGCCGATCTACAGCTATACGGGCTCACAAAATGACAGATTCAAATAGAATTCAAAAAAACGTGTTGTGCTCTCAAGTGTGTGTGTGTGACTGTTGGTGTGTGTGTTTTCTTTTTTTTATGATGGTAATCCAGTCAGAGTGGGGCTCATATTCAGGATCACACCTTCCATATCCAACAGAGAGAATAGACTGAGATTGGAAAGCTGATATCCTATAACTACTGTGGCTCCCAGGGGGCTTAGAGGCAGTGCTTGAATGGGGATCAGGTCTGAACAGGGTCTGTCTGCTTGGCTCTGCCAGGCAAGGACAAGTAGACACAGCATACAGGTGTGAGCAAAGTACATTTTCAGTGCGTTTGTTCTGCATCGCCTTCCATCGAGGCACCCGATTCGTCTCCCCGTTTTGTATTTATTAGTTTGCCTCCGTGGTCTGCATTTTATTTCATGTGGAGAAGGAACCAGGTACACTTGGGAATGTTCTAGAAGGTGTGTGCATGAGCGTTCGAGATGGGTTGCTTCACTGTTGAAATACGTGTACGTGTACTGTGTATGATTGCAAAGAAATTGTAGAACTTATGAACACATAACTCAACTCTTCTGATTTTTTTGCAATGACGAGCCATGTATCAGTGAGTGAGGGGGATGAACCCAAGTGCAGGGAGACAGGGAGACAGCATAGCCCTTACTGGTCAAAACAAGAACACGACAGGGATACTCACAGAAACCCATCTGTCCAGACACCACAACCGACAAAGACTGGACACAAAACATAAACTTAAGTATCGAACCAAACAAGACACAGGTGACAACACTCAGAACGAATTAGCAAACTGACACAGGTGACAACCCTCAGAACTAATCAGAAAACTAGACACACTAGGGCAAGGAAAACCAAGAACAAAATCAAAACATCTAACGGGCACGGCCATAGCTGTGACACAAAGCGTGCACGAGCATGATACTGTGACATCGAGAAATTTACTAAGTCTGACAATGAGAACCTATTCATCTCAGTTGTTCCATGGTTTCCCATCCTATCTGAAGTAAATGCTTGTGTTCGAAGGCTATTTTCACCCAAAAGCAACTTCTTAAGACAAGTGATGGTAAAATGTTTATGAGAGGCTTGCTCTGTCAGTGAGTGAAACCCGGAGTGTGTGATTCACAGTGGAATCAGGAATCAAGCAGAAGGCCACATTATTCATAAGTCCATTAGCATACAGGCAGGGGAAACATTTGATGGTTAAGCCAGTGAGCTTTTGCCCTATCACTCTCAGAGCCCATTAGCTACTCCTCCTCTGTGTCAGACAGGGACCTCATTCCTCACCTGCACAGAGGCTCTCTGTGGTGCTACCCTGTGCTACTGAATTATTTAAGTTCCCTCCAACAAATGTGTCCAACATGCCATTTAGCTTTGTCTAAATGTTCTGAGATCTTCTGTTATAATGTTTCATTGGAGCTGTGCATGTGTGTGTGTGTGTTTGTGGGAGAGAGATAGAGAGGCAGTGAGAGATCCTTTTTCTTTTACGTTAGACAGGTTCTTGTATGTAAAAGAGGGGTGAGGACCCTGTTGCAGCACAGACAATTTGAAAGGTAAAACCTGACAGGCGCATGAAGAATTCCGCTTCGAATGTCAAGCCGGCATCAGTTAGGCAGTAGTGATAAGGGAATGAGACCGTTTCTTTCATTCTGGGCTGCCGTCTGACAAGCTGGTATGTCTGGATAAAAGCTTAAGGAAAATTGAACTAACCAGGTCTCAAAACTTGGACAGGCAGCCAGGACACTGATACAGATGGGGTCAGTCAGCAGCAAACCAAGTGTAGGATATTGTTCAGTTAGCTCTTTATTGACAGGTAACCAGTGAAGGAAGGGTTCCCTTCAGTGTGAAATGTATGAATGTCTTCCTAAACATGCGGACAGCTGTTTCCACTGGCTTTCCGATGAATAAAAAACACGACGTCCTGGGCCTTTCTGTGTGGAGTTTGCATGTTCTCCCCCCGCGCTCACCTGGGTTTCCTCCGTTAAAAAAGAATCCCAATATAGAGGATATGCACGACAGATTGCTCTGCTGCTGGTGTCCCTGGCCAGAACATGGGTGAGCACTTGGACCTGGCGCCTGAGCGGTGCTGTTGTGGCTGCCCACTGCTCTTGGCTGCCCTGGGAGGAAGGACCGGCAGGATGAGACAGATGCAGAGACTAATTTCTCCGGTGCCACCCCCCCCCCCCCCCGGGGCCAAGCGTGTGTGTTTGTGTCCCTGTCGCACGTGGTGTGTGTGTGTTCCACATTTGTGAGATGAATAAAGGATTCTTCTTCATAAATGGCTATTGTTTTGTTACTGGAATTATGACAAACTTTTCCCCCAATTTCCCAACAGCGGTTTTCAAGACACTTTTGTACTTGAACCCAGCCATCTTGCTCACCTTGCTATGTCATACTGCAGGAATGGCCCCTGGACAAAAGACTCCCTTTGACAAGGGGCGGTGTGCTACTTTTTTGCTGGGACAAAAGCCCTTAATTCCTGCCTCCTCAACAATTCGCTGTGTTCCTTTTGAAGAGAAGAACAAAAGTGAGGCCATTGATCCAGGGTACAAACCCAGCCATGCCATATCAGTTACAACCTGTTCTATCACATTTACCCGAGGTGGGATTTAGAACAGCCAGGGACAGGCTGAGAAACCGCAGTGAGGACAGGGAACAAGCTGTTTAGCTAATCGCACTAGTAGACCACCGTGTCCATCCAAGAGGTCCAATATCGGACTCAAGATCTCCAGGAATCCCACAGTGGTCTCATCTGGCTCTAAAACACAGTTTCCCACTATTCTGAATCGGTGTGGTTTTAGTCAAACTGGTGATTGCTGTTGCCTGAAAAATGTCCAGTTACCGATGAAAAGAATTCACTTGGTAACTTCTCAGAGAATGGTTTCACATGTGGAATCGGTAACGATGCTATCATGTTTGACACGTACACGTCCTCATTTTAATAGACAGCAAACTTACGAGACAACTGACACGTGTTTAAATACTTTGGACCAGGGTTTGTACTACCTTCTTCTGTGACAACAGTTCATTTTAACACGATGCTGCGCTGCACTGCCCCAGAGCTGTCGCACCAAATACGAGCAGCAAGCCGAAAACAAAGCAGGAAGGTCAGGTAAAACCAGTGGAAAGGACTGGGGTCTTGAGACAGAAGAGAGTGTGGGAAAGAGATATGGGTGGAGGTGTAGAGGGAGGGGAAGAATATCCAGGAGGACTGTGTACTCCGTTTTTTCTCGATGTGGGAGGGATCCACGCTATGCTTTAAGAGAGGATGCCGAGTCCTCCCTGAATTAGACGCTGGACTGGACAACCCTGACACAGCTGCATCATGGGAAGACAGAAGGCTATTTTGGACAAGCTGGCGCGGAGCTTCCAGATTCGTCACATGCTTCTCCGACAGGCCTTGGCTGAATGCTTGGGAACCCTGATCCTGGTGGTGAGTAAGGTAGAAGCCGGGGTTTGGCCTTGACTGAAATGCCCTGTACAGAGAGACATCGTGTGGATTCCCCAGGATCAACTGTTATTGACAAGAGTGGGAGATGTGAACTTGTATGGGAAACCCTTGTGCTGCATGATTGTACTTGCAAACAATGACGATATTGTTGTCCGTCTGGTGTCGAAACAGGCCTTCAGCTACACATTGACAGGTTTTCTCATTTTGTAAAACTCCAACACTGGTGTGAATGTGTGCCACAAAAGTGTTTAAGCTTTATTGTGTTGTCTCTAGCATCTAGAGTCACAGATTGTACAGAGATTTGTTCTCATCTGTTACATGAGAAGCCCTGATATGGTCGGGTGTAAATCATACAGTACATCCACCGGCATGCTCCCAAAACTTTTTTGAGAAGTCGAAATGCAATCAACAACTCCACTCGGCCCTCCCTGGCATGCATTGTCTTTGAAATAAAAGCCATGTGAAGTTCAACCAGACACAGCTACCTGGGTTCCTCTGTTTTCCACGGTACAGTAACTCAATAAACAGTGTCTGAGGCTCGACCAGCTGAGAGGGGCTGGCCATCTGTTATTCTCCTGGAGCGCAGTCAGAGGTCTGGGTGCCTGAGACAGTGTTTGGCTACGCTACTGAGTGAAACCTCATAGCCCACTGGCAAACAGTCTCTTTGGTGGGCTTGGGCCAGCTGTCCGCTGAGAGCCCCACTGGTGCAGCCAGGAAACTCAGACCGTCAATAAGCTCTGCAATACCACCCATAACACGGGCGTGATTTCCCAGGTCCGAGGCAGCCGCGCCTTGGGCGAAGGCTGCAGGCGCGGTGCGAGGCCAGACCCTGGGGTCGAGCTGCCGACGGTGCTATCGTGGGTGGTCTGTTTTTTTTTTTTTTTTTTACCTGTTGGGTCTGTCTGCGCATAGCAACAGGCCTCTTTTTTTGTCTTTACTCACTTGGTACATTTGAGTCCTTTGGAAGGTAGAAAAATGAAAAGCCCTGTCGAGGAGATTCAGGAGTGGGTTTTTGAGACTGCACATTGTAACCGTTCAGCTGTGTGTGTGTGTGTGTGATGGATGGTCTCTCCCTTCTGTTGGTTTCTTCTCTCTGTAGATGTTTGGCTGTGGAGCCGTTGCACAGCTGGTGCTGAGCGGAGGCTCTCATGGCATGTTCCTCACTGTCAACTTTGCGTTCGGATTCGCCGCCACTTTAGGCCTCCTCGTGAGTGGCCAGGTTTCAGGTGAGAGCGCGCACATTCCACCGGCATTCTGTGAGTATTGAGAGACAGTATAGAAGAACTCAAATAGCAGACATTGAGTAAAGGCATCTTGAGTAAAACATTTACAGTTGGAGAAATTAAAAGGTTAGCCACAACAGCGAGCATTCAGCAAGACGCCAAATCCAAACGGTGGGAGGAAAACACTTTCTCGTTCTATTTGAAAAGCTATTTGGTTTGACTTTGAACATTTTGATCACTAGTATCCACTGTCAAAAAAGGGAGGGAAAATGCTGCCGTTTCAGTGGTTTCATAATGAGACTGTCGCCCACTAATACATGTGCGGCGGAGAAAATAAGACTCTTATAATTAGGTACCTCCTACCATGACACGAAACAGCTAAACGTGCGAGGTGGAGACACCCACCCACATGAATGTGCCATCTGAGCACTTCATTAGATTCCCCCCTCCTTCAAAGCATGCAGTCGAGAGAAAAAACACAAGCTTTATGGAATAACATCTCAGTCTTTTCACTCCCTTCTATTTACGGTGTCACAGAGACATCCTATCCTGACAGGCACTTTACTCCCATTACTAAGGGTAGTCTGGGGGCCTGTTCCCCTCTCTCTCTCTCTCTCTCTCTCTCTCTCTCTCTCTCTCTCTCTCTCTCTCTCTCTCTCTCTCTCTCTCTCTCTCTCTCTCTCTCTCTCTCTCTCTCTCTCTCTCTCTCTCTCTCTCTCTCTCTCTCTCTCTCTCTCTCTCTCTCTCTCTCTCTCTGTCTCTCACTCTCTCTCTCTCTCTCTCTCTCTCTCTCTCTCTCTGAGAAAAGAAAGTGATTTTTAGAGGCGAGTTTCATATTGGCTTCGGTCTCTCTTTAAATTGAGTGTAAGCGGGTTACAGTTCAACACATAATGGGCTTTTTTTTTTCTCTTCTTCTTCTTTTCCCAGGCGGGCACCTAAACCCAACAGTGACCTTTGCCCTGTGTTTGCTGGGGAGAGAGCCTTGGAGGAAGTTCCCAGTGTTCTTCTTCTTCCAGACCCTTGGTGCCTTTCTAGGATCTGGCATCATATTTGGCCTGTATTTTGGTGAGTGAGCTACCAAAGTCAAAACACAAAACCACACGAAACCTCCGACGGCCGAGAGCTCGACCAAATCGGTGTCGTTCTTCAAAGATGTCGTGACGTTTACGCCTTTCGACGTACCACGCCGTGTGACGCCCTCGTTTTCTACAGATGCATTGTGGGACTACGGCCAAGGCACACTTATCGTGGTGGGGAATAACGCGACAGCCGGCATTTTTGCCACCTACCCCTCAAAACATCTCACCCTTCTTAACGGATTCTTTGATCAGGTAAGGCTAAACGGTCAGACAAGCCCAATGGTTCTCTGTCAGTAGTCCCTATCTGATAACCCTATCTGATAACCCAGGTCCACATTTAACCCTGATACACAAAGTCATGGAATCACAACAGCGCACCACTGATGACACTGATCCAGAATATGCGTTGCAGATGATTGGCACCGCAGCCCTGATTGTGTGCATCCTGGCCATCGTGGATCCCTACAACAACCCTATCCCCAGAGGACTTGAGGCCTTCACTGTAGGCTTTGTGGTGCTGGTCATCGGCCTATCGATGGGCTTCAACTCGGGCTATGCTGTGAACCCGGCCAGGGACTTGGGCCCGCGCCTCTTCACCGCGTTGGCAGGGTGGGGGGGTGAGGTATTCACGTGAGTGCCTTTCCCTTTAACCATCTCTCTCCCTCCATCTTCTTTCTTGCTGTGTTCCTTTGCTTTTTATCTCAAAGGCCACATTTCGTACACTTCATGTAAAAAACATGCAGACGCACGGGCCATTTCCTGTACCAATGGTCCACGACAGGAGATATGAGCGAAAGGAGTCCGATTTTACACAAGTGTCTCTGTGCTCCAAAATCCACAGAGCCTGTAGCTATTGGTTCTTCGTGCCGATCTTCGCCCCCTTCCTGGGTGCCGTGGTGGGGGTGATGGTGTACCAGCTGATGGTGGGCTACCACGTGGAAGGAGAAGCGCGGGAGAGGATGGAGGAGGAGGAGAAGGGTGAGAGAGAGGAGAGGCTCAAACTATCCAGCCTCACCGCCAAGGACTGTGCGTGACTTTTCAATTTTCCCCTAGGGTCCATATGTTTACCTGTCGCCTGTTAACCACACGTGGGCATTTTACAATTCAGTTATATTCATTTCTCAGTTATATCGTGTCTTATATCTTGCCTTTGATACAGTTGAACCTCTCTTTCGGTATAAAGTATGACTCATTAAAATCCATCAGATAATGATAAGATCGTACCACACTCAAAACATTCAGATCATGGTACTAACGCCTGTCTGGAAAAGTATGTTGTCTCCACATTTCCGAGCATGAGTCGCCATTCTCCTTCAAACCCGATTCATGTATATGAACACGTACAAAAAGGTTAGGGAGAATTTGCCAGCAGTATTTACATGTCCCTTGACTTTCAATTGACTATGAAGCTTGTGTTTCACTTAGAGTGTCAGCAACTCCTTCAAACCTGGCAAAGAGCCCGAAATGTTCCTCCTTCATGCTTTCTATCTGATACAACTGTCACAACCCTGCTTTAGCGCAAAAAACACCAAACAACAGATTCAAAAGATGAAGGATCTCCTCGCAAGTATTTGAAATCTGTTGTTTCACTGAATTCATGTCTGGATTCCAGAGAGAATAGGGGTTGAGATAAAGGCCATCTAAAGCCATTTTATGACTCCTATTGAGGGATTCCCTATGTTTTCCTTGACATTGACATTTTTGGTGCTGTGTAGGTGTAGCAGATACGTCAGATGATATATTATTGAGTTGGCGGTATGCACTCATGAGTTATATTCAGCTGCACCAAAGTCCATCAGAATCAAAGATAACAAAAATATAATAATAGAAGTACAGGTGATCTATGATGAACCCAGAGAGCTGTTGCTAGACGTGAATTCGCACCGACTACTTATAAATCTGTAGGATCTGGTACTTGCAACAGCACAGGTGTTGTTGTGCAAGGATCGTTTTTTTCCACCCGATAAGTTACACCAGATGTGGAGCATATGTGCTTGTGGGTTTGGGAAAGGAGCCAAATGTAGCTGTGGACCACATGCTGTGCAACGTGAGCAACACAACGGTACCAAGAAGATAAACCTACAGTAACCTAATAAAACATGTAAGTCAGAAAACAGCCCGCCCCCAAAAAAGGTTAACGATTCAAGCTCTATGTCAACGCCTCACAACCTGGGTGGTTGAAAGATCACACATGAAACCATACATGCACCAACAATGTACGGTTCAGAATGAGAGCGAGAGAGAGACTAAATGCAACAGCTCCGAACGAACAGCGGTGGTCCGTTTAAGAGTGTCTGGACCTCAGGTTAACTGTTGCAGACTTGTTACGCAGTCTTTTTTTCATGTATTACTCTTTCCTATTTTATGTATACAACAATAAAATGATATAGCATTAACCTCTGACAAATGTGTATCGTGTTTATCGGAACTTTTCTTCAATGACTCTACATGATAAATAGTGAGGGGCGGGACCGATTTATGGTCCTTTGAGGCCCCTGGGCAAATGTATTTTTGGAAGCCCCCCACGCTTTCCTAAATTGGTGTCTTTCTTGCCTTCCTCGTCTGTGTAGCTGTCAGACGAGGTCTGACTGAATTGAAAGGGCGTAGGTTTGATTTCAGCTAGGGCCATAAATATTCAACTTCTCCTTCCCCTCAAGAGTCACACCTGGCTCTGAGCTCTCATCTGCAAATGGTCAGCTTGTGCCGTGCGCACAAAGCGCCTTGGCGTTCAATTTCCTCAGAGGAAATTGACCTGAGGTCTTGGACCTGAGACTCGGACGCTCCTTGGCAGTCCGAGGCCCAGGGCACTGGCCCGCTCCATAATCCGGCCTTGGTGAGACAGACAGACATGTAAGAGGTCAAAAACCATTTCTGGGGCCATTTCAAACGCTATTTACAGAGCGTTCAACTGAAACCGAGGTGCGTCTTGTTTCCTGAGTCATTTGAATTCCGAAAACCACTAAACGCTGGATTGTTGTCTGCCGAGAAAATGGAGAGGGGAAAGAAAGGAAATTTCTGTGGGACACTAAATGTCATCTGTGAAATGTTCAGCTTTGGAACGAATATCAATGGCAAAGATCTGGCCCCAGAGCAGTCTGAATCCTCTAAGCTTCAGAAAGGGCTGGGTGACATTTGGAATCACTCTGTGGTGTGACCTTTGCTGTTGGGAGATCAACACACACATCTGGTGTCAATCATTGCCTCTGAAATTACCTGTTTTATCTATACACCCTGTCCATGGCTTAAGGAGAAAATAACCAAGAAGTTTGACCTAATAGGTTATGTATCTACAAACACACTGTTCCCAATATGTCAGTACATAAATTATAAATCAGTCAATAACTTAATCTTTAATTAAGGACTTTGTCTGATGCTTGAAGGTTCATATTTACTTTCTGCATGAAATCAAATATTTACATCCAGGTCACTGGCTCTGGTAGAATGCAATAAAACATAGGGTGAACGAAACATTATTTACCAACAACACAGTTGCCGTCACATGCCAGTGACTAGGATGTAAGCTATAACAAAGGTGTTCCGCCTTCTGGCTCAGTTGCAATAAACACTAAATATTACAGATTTCCTTCTGTATCGTCATGTCACTTCCTGTGGTCAAAGCATGACTTGGTTTATCTCAGCATGTAGCATCTTCGTCTTCTGACTCGGGTTGTCATGGTGGGAAAACCAGAAAATATGATCCACAGCACAGCTATGTGGTCACGTACTGAACATCAATATTCACCCACAACCCACAGAACCACTACTGCAGAATTTTACGATCTTCCCAGGAATGAAGATTGCTTTTGCGTCAAAAGCAATTATGTAAACAGCTCAAATGTGTCATATAATGGATCAGATGCTGACCTTTTTTTACGAACGCAAAGGATTGTTATCAAACTGCAACGCAAGGTCGCAAGGGAGCACATTTTCTTGAATCAAAATGAGCAAACATTATTTTAAAGTATACTAGTTCATGTGTTGTATTTCAGTGATAGACCTTGCAGTGGGTGGCAGTGGGTGGCAGTGTGTCCCAGCTAGTCCTTCAGCTAGTAGGAGGGTTGACCCCTGGTGAGTGCCCTGTCACTACCTCATCCAGGGACCACAACAAAGGTGGCAGGCTGCTTCTGATTGGCTTCAACTCAGGCATCGGGGGCAACCAGGGTGGGTCCTCCCTCCCAGGGCCTGACCGGCCCACGGTCGGGTCCCTTAAGCTGAATCCAGGGCCAAGCTCCATGGTGTCCAGAGAGAGCCCGGCGAACAGAGGGGTGAAGCCCAGCGGGAAGCTGTTCTGCTGGGCACCAGCATGGAGGATCGGCCGCTGAGGCTTATGGATGACGCTCCTCCTCCGGACACTAGGTAACCCCTGGTGGTGGATACGGGGGGATACCGAGGCAGATGTGCCCCTGTTGCCGTGCTGCTGGTTGGGCTGAAGCCGGGCAGTGAGCCCCCCATTTCTCTGCAGCGAGGGGCAAGGCTCCAGGACTTCCACCTCGGGCCAGTAACAGCTCACAGGGAGAAGGGCCGGGTCTAGTTTCTTATAAAGGGGGCCAGTTCTCCTTATATGCTGAGGTGGTTGGGTTTTACAGGTTAGCAGGTTGCCTTTTGAGATGCCTGGGCTTCGGCTCACGTTTCTGGGATTGTGCGGCAGAGGTTTGCGTCTCCCGCGTGGAGGTGGCGTGGCTTTGTGAGGGGATGTTGGATGCAGCTGGCTCTGCAGTGTCCTCCTCTGTGGGGTTTCAGATGATGCTGTGTGGACTGGAGGCCTCTCTGGGTCACTCTCCGCTGTCGTGGCAGGTTCCGCAGTGCGCCGAGGAGTTGTCGGGGTCGGAACCCGCCTCTTATGGAGCTCTTGTCTCGTCGGCGACCGAGACTTGCGCTGTAAATCCCGCAAATCTGTCGATTCAACTGAATTGAAATCCAGTAGCTTCTGCAGGGGCATATAGACAGCATGTTAGGAGGTGTGTGTGTGTGTGTGTTTGTATGTCATCTGTACGGAGCTACCTGGAGTAGAGGTGTGTGTGAGCTGACCCAGGAGTAGTGCACTGGCACACAGCCTTCAGCCCATGAGTCACCGGGCGAAGCTACTGTTTCGGAGTCTTCCGCCCACAAGGGGGCGCTCTCTGCCATCTCCCCCTCATCCCTTGCCAGGAACAGCCAGTTCACTGTTTCAACCAGGCTGCTGCAAGCCCAGAAGGCAGTGTATGGTACCAGCTTGCCAGAGATAGAGGAGAGAATGAGAGCAAGTCAAACATTCTTATTAGACAGCGTTTAAACGGGATGCTAGTCTATCATCTTCATTAAGTCACGTACCTGTTTTTCAATGTACTGTTCATAGCATTTGTCCAAGACGGTAGACTTCAGATCTGCTATGATCTCTGCCACCACCTCATCCCCCTCCTCCTGTGTCGTCATAGCAACCCAGGCGTTCTCTGTGAGGCGACCGGGAATTATGTCCACTACTTCCACCGCCGAAGGGGGCGGAGGAGGGGGCACGGGTACCGAGCCTGCCCTAGGCTTTTCCCCTCGTGACTTGGCTGCCGAGCGGGACATGCTCGCACGAATACGACACCTGCAGGTTTTTTTTTTAATCAATGCCCGTTTATATCAATGCAAGTGTACTTCCACGTGCCTATGAATGTACTTTAGCCACTACTGTACGTGGCTACTCAACACACGTGCTCAAAGATAATAGATAGATGACTAACGGAAAATATAAGTGAGCTTAATTATGTATAGGATAACTGACTGTATAGATCTGTATTTTCAGAATTTTGTGAATCATAAACCATTTTTGCCATATACAAACTTTTGCAATAAAGAGTAGCATACTTACCGGCGGGCAACAAATATTGTGTAGTACTAATGTTCTAGAACGCCAATACAATGTAACTCCGCTTTTGCCATAAGTGTATCTCACGGTTGCTCAGAAACCGGAGCATAAATAGCTGTGACATGGTTAACCAACCAGATGATGGCGCCAAAATTGCTTTGGTACGGTGTGTTTCGAGTGACGAAAAAATTAAGACATTTTGGGCAGTCTAATTTTACACGCAATAGTGGAATGGTATACACAGCAACATTTACCAAAGGATCATCACCCCCCAAAAATTACTGACAACTACAATGCAAAAAAAAAAAAAAGATTCTAGCAGAGGATGGTTTCGATCCATCGACCTCTGGGTTATGGGCCCAGCACGCTTCCGCTGCGCCACTCTGCTGACATACTCACGAGGCTGTACAGTTCGGTTAATATAGTTGAATCCCGAGGCTATTCTACGAGGCAGGAATTGGGTTTTGTGTTTAGATAACAAGTGAAGGGCGACAAGGAGGGGAGGAGGTTGAACCGGCGACAAGAAGCCTTGGTTCAACTTAAATTAATCAAGCTAATCTAGAAAGTTAACTGACAATGTGAGGCAGTTAAAGTTATGCGGTCAACATTTGTTTTCGGAGCTAATGTCCTTGTGTTGTGCAAACTCAAATAGACATCAGGCCAATATGGTATTGTCTTTTTCTGTCACAATTTGCTAAGCATTCCTGTTAACCCTCGTGCTGCCTTCGGGTCACATGACCCAAAGGTTCATAACGAACCATCATTGTGTTTACCCAATTTTACCCAATACAAAAACAAATAAAAATACTTTTCTTTTAACCTTCGCAATGTGGGGGGTCTGAGACAGCCCGACGGTTAAAAGAAAATGCTTCACTTTGTTTTTGTATGCGGTAAAGTTGTCGCAATACGACGGTGGGTCACAATGACTGATGGGTCAGAACGACCCGAGGAGAACACAAGGGTTAAGTAACCCACCCACGCAGTGTGAAATTGAACAAATATGTTGTGTGATCCATACCATCAGTCAGCACAGATAATGACAGGTTACCATCACCCTATAATAAAAAGCATATTTTAAATGGTGAAAACAAACACTACACCTCAGATAATAACAGGTTATAGAAACACTTAGTACATTTAATGGAACACAAAGTCCTCCAAAGTCATCTGTCACGACCAGCATAAAATAGGAATGTTATTATCTTGAGCAACAGGCCTAGCATCATAGTGATGTCCAACTGACAGCAGAATACTAAAACTGTTAAAGAAGTAAGTGAATGGTTCTCATGAACACCAGATATTACAGGGAAACTTGTTTACCTATCATATATGTTATTAGGAGGTGTCAGCACTTTGACACCGTTTTTTAGATGTGCTTAATAAATAAATGGAATTAAGTGATTGATTGTAAAAAGTAGATCATGCGTTTTCTGTTAAACAACGTGACCAGAGAGATGGAGGGTTAATGGCAATGTCTATAGCCCTAATGTCGATGTACTCACAATGTATTTTCAGTAACATTTTGACACGTCAAAATGTGTTCAATTTGTTCATCCCTGTTTAGCACACAGTCACTAGCCAGAACCCAGAGACTAACTTGAACTTGTTGCATCACTGTGACAAATCAGGAATGAACCACCTTTAATGTTTGTCAACAAAGGCGTGGTGTCATGGACTGCCTGTGTTAAATACTGCAGATTGCAGGACCACATGTCCATTGAAGGCAATGGATTGTAACACAACGTTATTAAAGATACCACTATTGTATGCCCCTTCTTGTTTTGTATTGGTCCATGTCTGTTTAAAAAGAAAAACCTACAAACTTAGGTTTGAACTGTGATTTAGAATCTGAACCTGAACCTGAACTACTCATACCTTACTTTACCCCCTCAGGGTTGCAGCTTTCAAGCACGTTACTAAGCATCTGAACATTGAGTTTAGACATTGATTTGAAACAAATTCGTATCATACCTCATGAGGGATTTATGAGATATTCTGTCAGCAGTAGCATAACAAGTTTTTACAAGGACCCTGTCCCGTCACCATCCAGTCTTCTTCACGAGGAAGTGACGTAAGACTGTATCATCACGCATTTTTGATGAAATTATTTAAATGTAGCAATTTCTTAAGAATGAAAGTAGCGTGAGTGTGTCCGGGTCTTTGAATGCTGGCAGTGTTCAAGTCCTCTGAAGGGGAAAACATGGACCTTCAATTAGCACACACCTTCAATTGATTGCGTGAGTGGCATCTGCTGATGATGTCACATGCCCAAGTGCCATGCCAGAACTAGCCCAGTGCAAAGGCCAAATAAACACGGGCTGAAACACACCATTTTTATTCCAAATAACTGGTCAGTAATTGGAATATTACACAAAAGGAGATATAGCTAAGAATTGCTGAGTTTCAGTCTGTCAACCAAATGCAGCCTATTTGTTTGAACAGTGACTGAATGATAAACACACAGCCGTTGGAGCACTGTCACTACCAGGAAGTATTGAGCCTTAATGCTGTCCTGAACCACAAATTAGTAATACTGATTGGAATGTGATTCCATCAAGGAAACATGTCTCTCGGTTTATTTCAACTGCCATGGCTCACAGGATACCGCAATGGTCACACCCAGACATCTGCACTGTGTCTTTAAGAGACCGTTTCCACCTCTGTCACTCACCAATCTGCCATGTAATGAAAACATGGTATTGATCTCCACACAAAGGCTGTCAGGGGTGATAAGGAGGAACCAAAGTTTCTTGAATGTCAGCATGTGCATTTCTGAGCAGATTACCTTTAGGTACATTTCTAAATATCAGACTGGGATATGAAGACCCTCGTTATCATTCTGGCTCTGATTCTGAGTATATCAGTAGCTCATTGGCATTTTCTCCTTCTTAGCTTGTATTTTATTTTATAATTACATTATAAAAGCATGTCCTTTTTTTAAAAACTTGTTTCGATAATAGTTTTTGATGATAATATCCAACTGACTTGACTTTTTAAGAGATGCAATCATCATTCCATTCTGACAACAACACAAGTTCATGATTCTACTTCCAAATAACATTTGTATGAATTTTAGATATGCTAAATAACTTTTCCTTTGTCCTGACTACAGAAGGAACTTTATCATCTGAACGGCAATTTTGACACTTAAAAAAACCCCTGTCTGGGTATCTCTCCAATAATGGCAGGAATGTGTGTGTGTGGGTTTGTTTGTGTGTCCCACATTAGTTTTCTACAATTATCTGGAGAACTGGGCACAACATTCTAAATATTGCAGGTGTCCTCTTTATAATCCAACGGAGCTTAACGTCCGCGATAGACGTTGTTCGAATCAGCATTTCGACATTTTTAAAAACAATCCCCATCTTTCATGTGCCTCCACGGGCATCATCACTCCTCCCAGCCCTTTCACTCTGATCATCATCGCAGGCACTGTGCACTATCTATAATTCCAGGAATCTGTGTGTGCCACCAGTTTTATCACAGGCACTATGCACTATCTATAGTTCAAGGAATCTGTATATGTGTGTTTCACTGACATCTTAATCACCGACTGCATCACAGGCACTATTACACTAGGTATTGGTTAATTCTATCTCACTGCAAATGAGCGATTTGCAGCACAATATATACCAACCGTCTCTGAAGGAGCGGATCCCTCACTGAATTGCTCAAATTTGTTCTCCTCCAGTGAGTTTTTCTGGGAGTTTTTCCTTGTCTGCCCTCTGTGACATGCTTGCGTGTAAAAAGGGCGATACAAATATATTTTTATTTGATTTGATATGGTTACTGTACAGTACACATAAATCTGTTACCGAATAGTTATGATAGGTGGAAGGTTTTAGCACTAATGCAAAAGTAAACAATTTTCGGTAATCCTATGTTAAGATAAATGAATAAATGTAATACACAGGAAGCAAGCAATTCATCTGTTATTAAGTACATGTCTGAATTTGATATAATTAAATGGAACAAAATAGCTTTTGGCATGCAGCCACAAGCTGGTTGGACTGGTCTGACTTCAACATCCCGGCAGTAATCCACAGGGTTTACACCTCCTTGGACATACTTGTGATGTTACTACCCTGTGTAGATGTGTGTGTACGTATGAGACAGAGGTAACTGCAGTCTTGTCGTGGGACCACAAGGTGTAGCTTGAAGAAGAGCCTTGAGACGTCTTTGAGCCAGTCTGGAGAACCACAACTGTGGAATAGCTGGAGGCCTGAGATTGGTTCCGCTTGTCAGTGTGGGTGTACAGGTAAGCTGTCCCTACATGCACACCACGGTATAGAAGGGATGTGGAGTGTTATTAAGCAGATTTACTTTCTTTTCTGGTGGTGAGAATTATACATTTTATGTTACAGAATAAATGACTGAAACCAGATAGTCGGTTGTGAAATACGAAGTTTGGTTTATCTGCTGGTTTTAAACTAGCACTGATTTTTGAAATTGTTACAGACGCTGTATAGAAAATTAAATGCACCGACATATAGAGTAGACACAAAACGATATAAGTCATCGGCATCAGGAAACTTACTTACATTTCATATAAGTACATAAGAAATCTGTCAAAAATTGCAGAGAGATTTTGATTTGCATGACTCTAAATGTCAACCAAGACAGAAACCACTTTATGGGCTGTACAGTCTGTACAGCCTCAACAGTAATTCGGTATGGACTGTAAATAACTTGATTGATACTTGGTTTGACTGTTCAAAATGTCCCTGTCCCAAATGGAACAAAAGAGTACTGTAAGCATTGAAATGTACTACAGACTTAGAAAACACTCTGTCCTATGAAACAGTCATTTCAGTGGCATGTTTGCTGGTGTGATGAGCATCGTTGACCCTGGAGGACAAACATCAAACACGGACTGAGATCAAACATGAACTTCCATCAATAGTCAATCATGTGGTCATGTTTAACAACCATCCGTCACCCTGGATGGAGAACACAGGCTTTTCTTGTTAGAAAGGTCTGCGTTGGTTCTATTTGGGGAACGTTTAGGATCTGACAAATTAGGATCATGATGAAAAGAGTCAAACAGACAATCGGTCTATTTGTTACAATCGGCAAGGCAAGAGTCGAGATTGTGAACATGGCTTGAACATGCTGTACATGTAGTGCATCCCCATTTCAATTATTCATAAAAACGTGCAATATACAATATTGTCTATACTACAGAAAATGGCTGAAACATGATGTAAATATTGGAGCTTTAGTAATGCAGTGAAGTGACACGCCTGTGTGTGTTGTTAGCTACAGCACCATGTCCTTCAGGGAGACAGAGGAGGAGATGACTGTTGACCCGGAGGAGGAGATGAGGGAAGAGACGTTTCTCAAAGACCTCTACCAGTTCATGATGAAGAGAGATTCACCTATAGAAAGAATTCCCCACCTCGGCTTCAAGCAAAGTTAGTATATCTATCTCAATCTCCAACACACACACACACACACACACACACACACACACACACACACACACACACACACACACACACACACACACACACACACACACACACACACACCACACATGCATATAATGATGTAAGAAAATACTAAAACATTCTGATTTATGTTTTGTGTTTGTAGTTGACCTGTTTTTGATGTACAAGACTGTGGCAAAAATGGGTGGCTACCCCGAGGTAAAAATGCATGGTTATGTCCCAAAATTCCCAATTTCATATTTCATTGTTAAAACATGCTACCAAACTTACCAAGTGGAATTATTACAAGTAATAATTGTTCTGAAACAATTGGCAAACAGATATGGCAACATCTTAGGAAATGTTGCCACATTCAGTGTTTACGTAATTTATTAATTTACTCAGAAATGATGTACTGTTACCAAACGTTATTTGCGTTTGCATTTCTAAAGAAGTTGTCCTATCTGTTTGTTAAATGCTTCAGAGCATTTGTTATTATTCCCACTTTCAAGGGAATACAAGGAAGTGGAAAGTGACAGATATATCACAATTATGTGTGGGTATATAATGTATGTAAGGCATATAAACTGCAAATTCAAAACAATTCTAGGTTTTAAGTTGACTTAATAATTTTTTTTATGTTTTTTTATTTCAGTATTTGTGTTTCTTTTGCTAGACAGTTAGACTGTAAGGTGAAAAAAAAGGGGAATCGTTTGAACAACAGAAAGGACTTCACCTGTAAAACTAACTTTATTCAGAAAAAAAAAAACTGTTTGGAGAGCAGCGTTTGACGGTCTTCCGTCCTCACCAGGTGACTTCCCAGCAGCTGTGGAAGCAGGTGTACAGCACCCTGGGAGGGAACCCGCGCAGCACCAGCGCAGCCACCTGCACCCGCAGACACTACGAGAAGTGAGTCTGAACACACGGCGACATCCAACGCACACTGACACGAGGCTAATGGGCTCTTGCTACAACCCCACGTTTGGGTTCACAGAAGGAGAGAGAGACACAGAAGGGAGTGTCGAGGGATGGCAGACGAACAATGTTCTGTTGTGTTTGTCTCGATGAGTCTTGATGCACATTCCTTTGCGCGGTGAGGATATGTTTCACTCACGACTGTGCTTTCTGTCGCTCCAGGCTCATCCTGCCGTATGAATGTCATGTAAAAGGCAAAGACTACATGGAAGTCGTACCACCCCGTCCCAACAAGCGTTTCTACTACAACAGCCAGAGACAGAGTGCGGATGAGGAATGTCCCAGGGTGAAGATGAAGACGAACCACACACCCCTCTTGCAGGTACACTGACAGGCATACGCACATGCACACCTACACTCACTCACACAAACACCAATTCTGGCTGCTAACTCTTGGTCTTCTCTTCACAGACCTACCCGATGGACTCCACTGTGAGGGTCATGCCTGTGAGCTACCATCAATTCTATCCCCCCGGCCATCTAACTCTGCCTTCCTATGTGCCCTTGATGCCACCCAAAGTCTCCCGTTCCGTGCCCCAAACTGCCCCTCAGGCTCCACTGCCCTCCCCACCCCCTCCACCCCCTCTGGGCCCCACAGAGAGGGTCCCCCAGCCCCTGGAACACCTACGCTACCTGGCAGAAAGATACAACCGACATATCTCCCAGCCCCTTGACCTGAGGCGCAAGGACTCCAGTCCAGTTCCCTGCAACAACCCGGCCTCGTCCTTCACCCCGACCTCCTCCATGAAGCCAAAGTTTCTAAACAGAGTCTCGCCTCTCTATCAGGCCACGGTTCTTGCTCGAGAGGAGGGCTGTGAGAGGCCCAAGACAGAGGCGGGCAAGAGCTCTCCGGTCTATTTCACGGACCCCCCGATAAGCAGGGATGGCTGCGTCATTGACCTCACCTACAGCAGGTCCTCCCGAAGCCCCGGCCATGCCCCCGCCACCCCGGCCCAATCGGGGAGCCCCATCCCCCAGCTCAGAGACGGGCCCTGCGATCCCTCCATGGTTCACCCACTCAAGCCTCTCCAAACCCAGGCGCGTCCAGAATTGCGAACACAGGTGAAAGAAGAGAGCGCCCAAACCAGTTCAGGGCCTCTCAATCTCAGCCGTTCTCACCCCAGCCCCCCCAGAGAGTCTGCAGGTAGAATGGAGATCCAGATTCCTATTGCGTTACTCCACGACTGGATTAAGGAAGGCCTGCTGTGTGGTCCCACAGCTTCCGGGGTTGGAAATCTGTCCCTCCAAACCTCCACAGGTCCAACCTCTTCTCACACCCCAGGCCCAAAGCATGGGGAGTGGGCACAGGCCTGGCCAGACATCCCCTCCTCTAGATCTGACCCCACCAACCCGCCCTTTCACCACCCTTATGTCGCCCAACAAATGGCGAATCGGAGCCCAAGGGAGAAGATAGATAGGGACCGAAGCGTGCAAAGCCACACCGCCACAAACGGTGACCTGTCCCCAACACCCGCCTACAGTCCCCACAGCTACAAGCCGATCCCATCCCAGGGCACTTGGGATGTTCGCAGCCGGGATGTATATCGCTGGGCGGAGCAGGACGCCAGAAGGCCATACCACGCCAAGACCATGCAGCACCAGACACCACGAGACAGAAACCCCAAAGAAAACCCCCAACCACTGGAGCAGGATGACCAAGGCCCAAGATCCCCGGTGTCCTCTTGCTCTCTGGGGACTCTAACTCCAGAGGAGTTCGTGAAGCTGAAGAGACTCATCTCCAGCTCTTGAGTGACGGGCTAAGCAACACTGCAACTCTGCGGCTCGCCAGAAGAAGACAAGCAACTCTGCGGCTCGCCAGAAGAAGACAAGCAACTCTGCGGCTCGCCAGAAGAAGACAAGCAACTCTGCGGCTCGCCAGAAGAAGACAAGCAATTCTACAGCTCACCAGAAGAAGACAAGCAACTCTGCGGCTCGCCAGAAGAAGACAAGCAACTCTGCAGCTCTCCAGAAGAAGACAAGCAACTCTGCGGCCAGTGCCGGTCCTAGCACATTTGGCGCCCTAGGCAAGGTTTGTCTCTACCCAGCTCTACAAACGGGAAGGTTAATTTAATTGTATGCACTCGTGAATTTGACGCCCCCTCTTCATACCGACCTGGGCTATCTATGTCGCCTGTAGGAAAGTAGTAGTATACAGTATACACCCTCACGGAATATCTTAAATGTTAAATGTTTCGCCTAAATGTTAAAATCTACTTCTGACACGTGTCAGAGTATCAAATCAAATGAATTTGTATAGCTCTTTTTTTTTTACAAGCAATGTCAAGGAGCGCTTCACATAGGAGTGCTCCTAAACTATTGAGAGGACATTTTTGTTCTCAGGGTTCTAAACATGTGAAGCAGTAAAACGTTAAAATTGCTAGCATTTACATACTATATGAAAGATGGATGAGAGAGTCTGTAGTCTATTGAGTATTGTAAATATTGTGATAAATATATTGGGGTTCATACAGCAACCTTTTAAGCTATATTTGTACAACTAATAAGCAGGGAGTCAGGTGGCTGAGCGGTTAGAGAATCAGGCTAGTAATCAAAAGGTCGCTGGTTCGATTCCTGGCCGTGTCAGATGACGTTGTGTCCTTGGGCAAGGCACTTCACCCTACTTGCCTCTGGGAATGTCCCTGTACTTACTGTAAGTCGCTCTGGATAAAAGCGTCGGCTAAATGACTAAATGTAAATGTTTTGGAAAACTGGTTCTGTATTTGGTTTCACAACGACCAGGACCAGCTTTTACATTCTTGAACTGAAAGCAACTGTAAAGGTTGAATTGTGATTCAAGATTCATATTGTGAATAGCTTTTCTATTGTAATATTCAGCAACATATTGTGGCAAGTTTGTAAATATGAACAATAACGTTTTTTGATACTTTTTACAATGTAATGATCCAGCGTTTAATTAAAAGTTTTTGGAATATATTCCAACAATGATGGATGAAAATACAGTATCAGACATGTCATTACAGCAAACATCACCAGACCATTATTTGAAGATCACACAGAGAAACACGCAGTCACAAACCAATGGGAAAGCCTCATGTTAATGAGATGATTTCCTTGCTAATCAGGAATCAATTCTAAACCTTTCTTTTGACACAAGCTACTGTATGCTTGTTTGATTGTGTCAAGACGTGAGGGCTATTTTAAGGATTTACAGAACACCATCGCATGACTGACATCATTAGGCTCTGCTGTCCTACAGTTCACAGGAAGGAATGTCTTTTGAACAGGTGGGTACAATCGACAGAATGCCACCAGGAAGATCATTATTATTTCCTTCACACCTGTGGTGTGAAGGCTTTTTGCTTCCTTGTTCCCTGAGCGTATTCTGAGTAGTGTTGATGAGGCATCTTCAAATCATCAGCTCATTGACGCACAATGTACTGATGCTTCCCGATTGGGAATGGGTGAAGGGGCAAAAATATAAGGACAGACCATTTCTTGAAGTAATACCACACGTATCATTTATGTCATAAAGTATGACAGCCCGCACGATGCCTTGCTTGTTCATACACACTAAGCATTTATGCTGGTTTAGTTTACAGTAATCCCAGAGTACGACACTAATCTTTTAAGATCACATTTTTATCTAATCATCCACTGTGGCATCTTGGCAGGAAGGAAGGTGACATTGTGATTCAAACAAATTCTAAAATGTGTATGCATATAGCAGGTACTGGATTGTTGTTTGTTATTTTGTTCTGAATATTTAGATAATGTCCCACAGATGGATTTGCACAAAGAACTTTCCAATTCAAGTAAATGTGTATTTAGTGTAACTCTGGAGACTGTGTACACAGTACTAACAATTACAATATGCCACCTGCCTAATAATGTAATCCTGTTTTTTCCCAGTTGATCCCACACACAATATCTGGTATATTGTTGACAACGTCCTAAGACATGTTTTCTTAAGTTGGAAAGTTATCCATGCAAACCCAAAAGGTGAGGGAAAAGTAGGAATAAAGCAATTCATTTTTTTTTTTACAATATAAAGTACTTCACCTGACAAACATGCCATTTTTGTTTCCCAATACAGATCATTTTGGGGGTAAAGGACACGTTATTATTTATAGTCTTGCAACATGACAGAATAGTGGATCCCGACACATATTTATGGATTGTATTTTTGTAACGTGAAAGTATTTCACACTCAATTATGATTCCAGTCTGTGCCATTTCAAGTTCCAGAATGTATGTTTGGGAAAATGACACTTGAGTTTTCTTTTCATACAGTGCATACTTTACATTTTGGTTCTGAAAGTGTATTGGGTTCTATAGCAAATGTAAATGACATCCTGGAGAGTGGACTAGCCTACCACTAGGACCCACCTCACAAGTGTAGTATTGTTTGATGGATTTATTGAAGGATTATCTCCTATTGAGACCCAAACTATGAAGATAATGCACTTACCTAATAGAAAACAGATTTGTGCAAACATTTGTGTCACTGTGTAAATCCACAATCCTTCACCTTCATGTACAAAGCTACATTCACAAAACGATGTACGTTTTTATTGACATTCTAGGGGTTATGAAAGGGTTCTAAATGTTCATTTCGTCAAAATAACCACCTATCAAAACATAATACAATAGCAGAGGAAAAAGATGTCATGAAACTGTAAATTGTTATTACACTACTGATTAAACTATACAGTAAACTGTGTGCAAGTAAACACATGTATAATTCCTCACTACCCTAACCATGTCTAGAAAGATCAGAAAATCCCAAAGTCATTTGGATCCGTTTGGTGGTTCTTCTAAAAAGGCCTCAAGCCCATGTATGTGAGATTCACACTGACATTAAAAAAAAAAGCTTTGTTTAAATGCAGTCTTTCTACCTCTCTTTTTTTCCACTCTGGGAATTCATTTCGAAATGGCACAATGGAAGTAAATTGATCTGTAAGCCAAAATCCATCTCATGGCTCCAGCACAACCATTTTTAGGAATAGGAGGTTATAAATCCAATATAGACTTGGCCTGCAAGCTATTACCAAAGTCACCTCCAGCCTCTTACTTGCTCTTGGCGTGGATGTTTATACGAGGCAGGGAGTAGGCCTTGTCACTGTGCCACCAGACCAGCAATTAGTAACTATACGGAGAAAAAGACAAAAGAGTATGAACAATAGTCTGTCACCAAAATAACACAGACAGGGGGAATGCATTTGCAAGCAGCAGGCTTCAAACCTTGGTCCAAGAATGCTGGACGTATAAGTCGGGGTTGTCTATGTTTAACAATTAATGACAATGTGTCACGAAGCAGCCTACGAACATCTCGCAATATTTAGTTCATCATCTGAATGTTCATCTCTGGTATGAGAATTCCACTGATGGATTATAGAAAATGGAGTGGATTGAGGTCCCAACTCATTTCCCCTGTCAACACAAAAATCCCGCTTAGCTCAAATACAATAATTACAAACCTGCATATCACCATACAGATCGCTCGAATACATACACGCAAACACTCTTTCTACAGGTTTTACCACCTGGGGCAGCAACAATGGTGCTTCTGTCTAGAATTACAGACAAGCAGCATTCCGCAACTGTCATTCAACCATGGCAGAATTTTAGCTACGGGTTGTGATTACTGAATTTAAGAGGCTGCCAAACTTCCAAGCCACAGGGCTTAAGCAGAAGGAAAAGATTTTACTGATCATGTGCAACTAATTAGCCTCAAACGGTCTGAATTTTCCCCCTAGTGTTGTGTTCTCTGGTCTACTCTCCGTATTGTCTTGCCCCTGGAAACCTACTGACTGCATCCCTCAATCAGCAATTTTTCTTTGCAAATTTCCCTAAGCTAACCATGTTCACCAAACAATGATTAATGATGTATAGGTCTATAAATTGTTAAATTACTAATCGGGATTGATAAATGGAGGTAACGATATGGAACTTTTTACTCTTTCCCAATAATTCTTTGAAGAATTCACAACGCTATCCACAACATTATAGTATTGAGTTGGCCAATATGAAATCCCCTACAAGTGAATTAACATGAACCTAACTGAACCTATTGAAGCATGTACCGCAATAGGTACCTAAGAAACATCATCTGTACTGTAACATAATCCACGCTGATACTTTGTTTGGTCTGTCTTTTACATTCGACTGATCCGCCAGTTATGTGTAGCATAGTCCATGTCACAAAGACATGGACTAGTCTGTGAATGCATGTCTGATATACTGAAACAACATCTTAAAAGCGCAGTGTGCCGTGTTGACACAGTGTAGTGTAGCATTTGTCAACTGCAAACTATCTATCATGTTGCTGTAGGGAGATTCATGAGTACTCATGAGTACTCAAACTACTGCAGAGCTAATTCATCTACCTGTGAGAGCACTCCTTGTCCTGTTAGGTCACTTTGGTGTTTACAGACCTAGTTGTCATGCCTCAAACCATGGCACTTAAATCAAAACAAGTCATGTGTGGCCTGTCTCTTGATACACAGATTTTTTGTTCTACTTCATTTTCCTAGACTGCACCGACAGGATATTGCATTCAAGGATTACTGTCGGTCTGAAACTGTAGTTAAGTAGATGGGTAGGTGACCCATGTATACATAACATTTACACCTGGAGTCTGAGACTCCAAAGTATGTGTTGTTGAGGACCCTAGCTTTACATCCCAGCAACTCCTCCTGATTGGCTGATTTAGAACCTCAATTAAACTCATCTGGGCAGCAGAGGAAGGCTATAAAGTCGCAGGCATGTGAACACAATTGCAGAGAGACTCACTTTATGGATCGGTAGTCGAAGAAGACCTAAGCGGATAGGCAGTGAGTGAGGTCACTGACTGGATATGTAGGTGTGCATGTTTACCTGTGTTGATGCTGATACTCTTACCTGTTGTCGTTGTAATAAGACGACAACAGAGAACGCATCTCAGCAGACACATCCGGAGTCACATGACCCTCACAGTGAGACGGTGATGTCACTGCCAAACACGAGGAGAGATGGCGGGAGGAGGGATGGGAGGTGAAGAGGAGAGATTAACTATAGGAAGGCAGAGGCTATGAAGTACAAACGTAACTATGACATTTTGTGAATGGCAGAACATTTGACATCTTACAGGGAAGTAGAGAGTTATGGAAGTAGAACATCAAACATTAAAAGACGTCAGATGGGTGAGCGGTTAGGGCATCGGGCTAGTAATCTGAAGGTTGCCGGTACGATTCCTGGATGTGCGAAATGACGTTGTGTCCTTGGGCAAGGCACTTCACCCTACTTGCCTCGGGGGGAATGTCCCTGTACTTACTGTAAGTCACTCTGGATAAGTGCATCTGCTAAATGACTAAATATAATATAAATATAACATCAAAGTAAAGCCTTAAATGCTATGGACACATGCAGAAGTATTTTCCATTAGGTGTACATTCGCTACAATACAACATTTTTTAATCAATACATTTTTTAGATCATTGTCCTTCCTTCTCCTCCATAGTTCTCATCTGGCTGTTATCGCATCTAAAATGTCTTAACATAACCATTCATTCAGCTCACAGTCTTGGTATGTTTTCCGTCTTCAGACGACTTGCCACCAAACACACCTACATAATGAGTGCTGTTGTATTCCATTTCCCCATTATTTAGAGATTGTGTTACACACCACAGGTGCAGAGATCAGGTTTCTGAAATGCCCGAATCAACCGAGCGACTTACAGTAAGTACAGGGACATTCCCCCGAGGCAAGCAGGGTGAAGTGTCTTGCCCAAGGACACAACGTCATTTTGCACGGCCAGGAATCGAACTGGCAACCTTCAGATTACTAGCCCGATTCCCTAACCGCTCAGCCACCTGACTCCCCATACTTAGACAACTCTACTCGGTGTGGAAGTGTATCTAAACCTGCATACAGAGTTAGGTAGTGTTTTTACAACCTGCAATTTCAGTAAACAATAAGACAAAACGCTCCCAGTGGCAGTGACAAGGTACCTATTTCATGGTAGAGGGAACCCTGCTTGGTGGTCACCAGCAGGGGCTTTCTGGAAGTTGGAGGTTCTATCTTCATGAGGTCATCACAGCACTGCTGCCATTGGCCTGCAAGACAAACAATTTCTTTAATGAGAGTTTACTTTAACGTTCTCCAGAATGTTCTTTTCAGCCAATCAAACAGCTGGGCCAAACATGAAGCCATCCAGCACCAATCAGAATACTCCTTACCAATGATCTGCACATCATTACTTTGTGTGGGTGTTTGGTGTGTGTGTGTGTGTGGTGACATAACCTAGAAAATCAAATTACAAATTGCAATATGACAGACAACTAGCACACAGACAGATATTTGAAACAAGGTCATAAAAAGCAAGCTGTTTGGAATGTCTGATGCCTATTTACCTCTTTGGCTCACACACCTATCTGCAATTAAAAAACGCAGACATCACCACAATAATATGCTCATGTTTATTGCACTGATGATGACGATTACGCTCAAACACTTTAGTCATGAGACGGGTGATTTTGTTTCACACCCAGATGTATCTCGAGAAAGACTGGAACTTAAATTAAACTATACTTCAGTATAGTAAAATATGTATTTACTATACTATACTGAAGTATGTCCCTATCTGTTACAGATAATGCAGTGATTCTTACTGTTATTTTATTCTTGCATTATTTCCTAGCATTTGAAATGAATCTCTACAGACTTAAAGAAGTAATTTTCGAACTATGCTGGGATAATCTTGATGAACAGGTTTTTAATGAGCGATTCTGGGAACAGTTGGAATTAGTTTAACGTTAAAACTGCACCCACAGTACCATCAACCGTGCGCCTACCAGTGCACTAACAAAGTGTAGGCCTGTTCTCATACACAATTAGTCCACCTGTTATAGTGCCCTTCAAACATCACATCACAAAACGGCTGGTTTGTGCACGGGTAGAGTTTGGGTTGTGAGGAAATTCCCTTTCTTTTGACGAAATAAATCAGCTGTTTTAGCTATTAAATGAGTAACAATACCAAGAGGGATGAAAACGTTGTTTTAAACCAACCCTAGATGAGGAAGCTTGATGCAGCTAACTAGCCTATCAGGGTATGTCATTTCAGACCAGGTTCAGTGATATTACGTAATGATCTTGCCCACCTTTCTCAGTTATGCTGCTAAACAACGGGTATGTTGTGTCAGGTGGCTTACACTCCTATTCAGATTTGGCTTCACAATAGCTGGCACTTAATAGTATCTCAATAGTAATAGCAATAGACGATAGCAATAGACGCTCTGGATAAGAGCGTCTGCTAAACGACTAAATGTAAATAGTATCTCACTAGTAATAGTCTATCTCACTGACAGTTTATTTTCATAGGATGCCACCAACTTGGGTTGGTGACTGAAGTTGTCAAACGTACAATGGCATTAAGAGCTTTCAAATAACGCAATGCGCTTAAATTGTTGTTTTGATTTTTGATCAAATGAAACCGCCTTGAATTAGGAAGAGGTTATTGGAGAAATTGAATTAGTTATATCAGTTATATCAAACATGAGAGTTATGAGATGGGTCTTCATAACTCACTTTCTGATCGTTCGAAGACATTCCATGCCAACTGTCGTGAATGAATGATAGCACAGCTATGTGGGTAGCTGAACAGTCTCATTATACTGTGAAGTATTAAACAACTTCCTTCACACCAAACACAGAGCAAACATATACACACACACGCAGACCTTCACATTATAGCAGGAACTTAGATTTAATTGAGAGGATTATTTCTGAGAAATGGAGTTCCTGTCAAACGATTGAAAAAACATTCACATTACTTAGTTAAAAACACTAAATATTAGGTTGAGTTGAGTAAATCACTGTATACTATGCATCCACTCATTGACTATTTGAACATCATCAAGTAACCAGTCCAGTATTTGAAGTATTCATTGTAAACAATGTGGAAAATCAGAATGGTAAAAAACACAATACTGTATTGTATTATTTCACTGTACCGAACATGGCAAACCTCCATCACATGATGTTTTATTTTAACAATGGTGTCATGGTGTTCCATTTTGAGTGGTTGCTGGAGACCGGCTTGTTATAGCAGGACCAGATATGCCTGCTGAGCTGGCTTGGTCGGCTGACCTGGAGACTGACTTCAGTTCAAAGAGAAAGTGTGTTTCTTTACGCTTAGAAGGCAGTAGCCTAAATAAGCAGCATACAAAAGATTAGAACAACATGTCTCAGGCTGTGCCCTCATAGATCACGTCATTCTGAAGATGAATAAGACTGCCAGCATGAAAACTGTTACATTACAGGGCAAGCATATGTCTGTATTTATGTTCATGTATGCATGCCTGCCATGTCTGTCTCTTTGTCTTCCTCTTGCTTTCTCCTCTGTCTCTATCTCTCTCTCTTGCTCCCTCCCTCCCTCTCTCTCTCTCTCTCTCTCTCTCTCTCTCTCTCTCTCTCTCTCTCTCTCTCTCTCTCTCTCCTCTCTCTCTCTCTTTCTCCCTCTACCTACCCCTCTCTCTCTCCCTCTCTCTCCCTTTCAATGGCACTGTTGGCGTACTGTTGGCGTACTTTGAAAAGGACAGTAATTACTCAAAACAGAAGGCCCAGGCAGGAATGACAGAAGCATCTGTCTCCAATTGTTTGCACACAAAATTACACATTAAGTAACAGAGAGAACAAACATCTGCAGTTCAACTTTGTTTTTTGTGTACAAGAAGAAATCTCACCCGAAACTTCAATGTACTCTCTGTGGATTGACATCCACACCCAGACTGTCATGTCGGAGTGATATCATAATGCCCTGTTTACGGAGTTTGTCAGGTGTGTCTGCCTGACACTGCAATGCTTCAGTCATGATGTTAACATTGTCAACCAGTCATTGTTTCTGGCTTGACGACTAGAATAAATACCAATTCATGAGGCATCCAGTCATTTGATACCTGCTGTAATTACCTGCACAGCCAAAATAAAGCCAACAGCAACAATATCATGATGTGTAAACATCTGATCTGTAATGTTAAGGTGTAAAATCTGTGTGACAGATTGTGTCTGCGGTTTCAGTTGTACAGTTAAAATGGTCAGCGGAGGTGGACGGGTAATCTGAATTTATGAAGAAGAAGAAAATGGGGGGGGGGGGGGGGTAGCACGCTCACAACTCAGAGTTGTGTGTGTGTCTGTTCTATACTGTCCACGGAACTCACTCATGTCATAGAAATGCTGCCCGAAGGCCTCCATCCACTGTTGTGTTCCCTGGGGGGTGTGTGTGGTCAGGGTGTGTGTCCTCTCTTCTCCACGCTGGTTTGTGTTGATGCAGATGTTCTGTGCGTGATGTCGTGAGCCTCTCTCTGACACGCAAATGCTGGTATCCTGATGAAGACACACACACACACACACACACACACACACGTGCTGCTTTCATGTTTTTAGAATTAGCATGATTCAGCAAAACCTATACCTAGGAACCCTAATATCTTGTCATAAGCGTAACATGTCAGATGGGGAGTCAGATGGCTGAGCGGTTAGGGAATCGGGATATTAATCAGAAGGTTGCCGGTTCGATTTCGGACTGTGCAAAAATTAGGTTGTGTCCTTGGGTAAGGCACTTCACCCTACTTGCATCGGGGCAATGTCCCTGCACTTATCGTAAGTCGCTCTGGATAAGAGCGTCTGCTAAATGACGAAATGTAAACGAAATGTCAATTTTAACTAGAGAGGGTACAATTTCTGGGGAAATTGTAGGGTGTGCTTGCTTGCATCGGTTGCACAGGGGTCCGTTTTTGAATGTCATTTTTACAACTGATATTTCTGTATATTTTATATAAAAATGCATACTTATTATTTATAAAGATTACATAGTTTTAAAAGCATATATTTGTTGCTGCTCATTTACAACTCAAAATACGAGTGAAGTGTAGAATGAAATAGATGTCTTCTCATTTCCCCTGCAAGAGGCAGCCTCATAGCTGAATCAAAACGAATACATTTGGCAGAGCGGTGTAAAAATTGACCTAATCTCTATGACTTAAACGTCCTTTTAAGTTTTCCCTTCTCGTGATATTTTCAGGCATTTAGCCTACTCATATTGCATTCATTCATTAATAAAGAACCCCCTTTGAAGATTATTCTACGACGTTACCGGCAGTAGAAGATGGAATCGCGATTCAAACAGTACCATCTGCTAACTGAAAATATGCCCCCAAAAACGTAAATAAGCTTGACATTTATTTAGTGGAAAATCGCTCATTCATAAAAAGCTCACTGGTAGCGATCATTCATTGTCAGTAACGCAAAATGCGATATAGCCCTGTGTGGAGAAGCTGCCCCGGTAAATTCTACTACGGTACAGTACTAGACTACTGCTGTGTTCGTCTTGGTAGCGATTGCGTTGGTTGAATTTGATTTAACGTTCCGTTGTACGGTTTAGGCTGAAATTAATTATTTTCATGAACAGATTGACAACGTTTAGGCTGTGGCAATGAAGTTCAGGTTAGTAGTTAGATAGACTTTTGATTTAAGTAAGGGGAGTGCCGAACATTTTCTGTCGCCGTTTGACTTCCTAAACAGCTGTGTACTGTAGATGTTTTTGTAGTGTGTCTCGCGTAAGCTACAGCGTTGCAGTGAGCTACACTGGTTTGAAACCACAGGTAATGGTAATTTCACCAACAAATCGTTTACTAATGTCAGAATAAATCCTACAACGAAAATGTATATGTGAGGAATGTTTATTTTAACGACTGAAAACAGATACATCATAGACCACTGTAGTATGTGTTGCCCGGGCAACACAGGCTAATGTCATGATGCTAATACTTCCGTGAAATAGTATTATACTACTGTTTCCGAAAGTAGATGTACTTCCTTAATAATATCAGCTTATACTGTACATTACACATCACAATTGTGTGTCATATCACAAAGTAAAATGAGTAAATAGTTATCACCCTGGCCTCTTTGCTTGTGGCGTTTCTGCAGCTGCCTTGCAGTAAAGCTATAGTTAGCCTAGCTATCCCCCAAGTTAACAGATGCGAAACGAATGTTCTGCCAAAGGTAGTCACGCGTGTTTTCGTGACGTTAGTGACGTAGTGACGTTAGTAACGTCAGTGACTGTGGCTAGCAAATTAGCCACCGTTAGCTTCACTTTTCGCCACAAAAACTTAACTTCAGCCTAAACCATGCAACGGAACGTAAATTCCAATAGAAGCAACTCAATCGCTACCAAGACAAAACTTTTGACACCTACGTTGTCTATGTAGGCCAAATATTGACTGAGTTTTAGGGGGGCAAAAAGAAATAAAAATAATAATAATAATAATAATATATGTGAGAGAACAAAGGTTGTGCTCTCGCCGAAGGCTTGAGCACACCCAATAATAATATATATGTGAGAGAACAAAGGTTGTGCTCTCGCCGAAGGCTTGAGCACACCCAATTATGAGACTGGGAAGGAGTTCTGACGGGTTGTGCAAGAGTGTGCACATTGCTGATGTGCTGAGCTGATACTGACAACAAAGACGATACCTTATGTGGGAAATATTTGAGAACGTGCGTTAAAAAACGTTGAAAGGCAGTCGAACTGGATTCCTCTCACAGTTTATCGCCACCTATTTAACACCTGTTGTCCTTGTGGAAAATAACAGCAGCAAATTGTCCCCCTAGTGGAACAAGCATGCGTCTGCAGCATCATTCCCATTTGGCTCTGAGGAAGTCTTGTGTTAGTGTCCTTGCATGTCTGCACCGGTCGTCAACCTTGTTGATGGTGATGGTGAATAACACTTTCTCTCCAGCCTCCATATCCTCTTGACTTTGGAAAACCACGAGATGTGGTCCTTTGAGGACGCCGTAGACGTCGGTCCAGCATTCGGGCTCATTTTCAAGCTGAAATAGGAACGAATGCAATGATGAATGCAACGATGACTGTGACCCTGACAAGAAGTAGGATGAGGGGGCGAGAAGGAGGTGAAGTTAACGCCTCACCTTAACTCTCAGGGTGCCGCAGATGACCTGCTGGGTCATACAGCGAGGCTGCGCGACCAGGCGACAGCACATACTGCCGTAGAGAGGCAGCCAGTAAGAGCTGTCCTCTGGAACGCCAAACGGGAGAGCGCCGATGAGAGGAGAGGAGAAGGAAGGAGGAGAGAGAAGTGGAGGAGAGGGGAAGAGGACACTCACCTGTCGTTGAAATAGACAAATCATGTGTCCTGAAGCTGTCCTGTACATGGGCCAGCTTCAGCGTAGTGTGGGCCAACAGGTGATACTTGGGCCCTCTAAGGATGACAACATACAGTCGAGTCAAGAGCCGATTTGAGGTTCACAAATCGGGAGAAAAACACAACTGTGTATTCTCAGTCTGGGATGTCCCTAAGTTATGTATGTTATGCATAGCCGTATATTCTCTGGTATGTTACCACACTTACTGCGGATTAAGAGCAGGCACCTGGGGCGTGGACCCTCCTCCTGGTCCTCCTTCTCCCCCCGGCCCTCCTCCATTGGCCCCACAGCTTGCAGCGGTCTCCAGGGCGGCCCGCAGTTTCCTTCCAGAGGAGCGTCCCAGCGACCCGCTGAGGCCCAGACGGCTCAGTCTCCTGGGTCCTGCTGCCCCGGGGGCAAAGTCCTCCTCCACACCGCTGCTGTACAGCTCCACTCGCAGTTCAAACTCAGGGCCCACCTCGCTACTGCCCTCACGAAACACAGGCAGACAGACAGGCAAACCGACAGACAGGCAGACAGACACACAGACAGTGGATAACAAAATGTTGTGTTTACAGAATGCCGTCCGTCAAGGACGTCTCATTCGACGGGCGTCATTCTGTTAATATGTACATCTGCGTATGTATATGGAGGAAAAGAAAAGAAAACCTACAACAAGATAGCCTCCTCAAAGCAGATGTCTGTCAGTGTCCTGTCCACCATGACCAGGTCTGTGTCGAAAATCTCTCTGCCGCATTGCAGGAGGCAAAACACTGCACAGCGATGCAACTCTGAGATAAAGAGATAGAAGAGCACAGGCTGTTCAGAATCAACGAACCATCACACCCTACCCGGCATTCTGTCTCAATGTGGCTTTATTTGAAATGACGACGTGTATTAAGTTATTGTGATATTAATTTTGGAATACTTTTATTTGACATTTTATAAAAAATGCTCACTCATGTCACCCCTAGTGATATGTACTTGGATCTAAACTCACCTCCTTTATTCTTGAAGTACTCTGAATCTTTCCACATGAGTGGAATTCGCAAGTCTGTAGAAAAGCAATGTTTCATCAGCCCATGTTGTCAGCTGGCAGATATGAGACATGCTACGCACGGGAATGTTGTCCTCATTTACATTTACATTGTCATTTAGCAGACGCTCTTATCCAGAGCAGTAAGTACAGGGACATTCCCCCTGAGGCAAGTAGGGTGAAGTGCCTCGCCCAAGGACACAACGTCATTGGCACAGCCGGGAATCGAACCGGTAACCTTCAGATTACTAGCCCGACTCCCTAACCGCTCAGCCACCTGACTTCCCTCATGGGTGTGTTCACTCACCTGAGATCGATACTCGGCCTGTACAAGGCAGCCTGGAATCCAGTGACCTACCATCTGATGGCCTTGTGCAAAAAAAGATTAGGTTTAGTGCATCTCTTCCTTTGTCCTAGCTTCCCTGCATCTATTCCTTCATCCACCCATCATCCAATCAATATGCCCACTCCCTGTACCCTCTCTTCCTTCCCTCTCTCTTCCCTCCCCCTCTCTCCAACTCTCTCCCCCCCCCCCCCCCCCCCTCACCTGCGTCCAGCCCTCTGGAGGACCTGCGCCTCCTTCACCCTCTGAAGCTGGCTGAGGAGGCCCAGGATGCGGGCGTTGCAGGTCAGCAGACTCTTGGAAGCTTCCAGGGCCTGTTCCCTCTGGGAGCAGGCTGCCAGAAGCTTACTGGCCCCCTCACGCATGCGCACCTCCCGGTCAATCTGCCTCTGCACCTCGCCGTCCTGAGAGACCGAAGGAAGTGCAGACGGGGGGGGGGGGGGAGAGAGAGAGAGACAGAGAGAGATAGAGAGAGATAGAGAGAGACAGAGAGAGAGAAGGGAAATACCTCAGACAAACATAGCTTAAGGGCTTAACACACTGATCCAGATAGGTATGTTTGATTGGGACGGTACACATGCAGACATGAGGTTTTGGATATGCATCATGCTAAACAACAGAGGAATGTTTTACTGTCACCTGAAGATTAGGTGATAGATAGACTGAATAACTTTTATTAATAATTTGATGTATTGTTTAAAGGAGTTGACATCCATACATCGATTACAGGTTTAAGTGAAGGTGAAGGATTAAGAATGAATGATCTGAGCTCTTTGATTAATTATTTGTAGTGCTTCTGTTATGTCACTGAAGTCTCCTGATTCTTAAGCTTCTCAGGAATGCATAAAGCTGTGCTTGTGAAAGCATGAATCAAGGTCCCACAAAAGACTTAGCTTAGCTAATACAAAGATAATACACTTATTTAATACAAATGTTGGCAATCTCTGCAATAAAACACACAGACACACAAACCATTTACACCTCTGTGACAAACATTTGGTTTCATGATAAAGTCAATGGAAAATGACACACTTTGATGAAACCTGAAGATCCAAAATCACATTCTGAATCATTGTAATCCAATGACAGATTCCCCACATCACTCGACTCAACTTACATCAGTACAGCTATAACACAACAGCAAAACAACCTCGATAATGACATCGATTGTTAAACTTACACTGTACATTCAAGTGAACACTCACCAGGTCATCTTCCAACATGTTCATGATCCTATGCCTTCCTCCACCCAAGTCCAGTCACTCTGAAGGTGACGGTTTCTAAAATGCTTTCATATCGACTTAACAGACAGTATAGTCCGACTATTGATTGGGTTACTGCTCCAGTCACAGTGAACTCCAAGCATGGTAGCAGTCTCATGGTGCCTCCCCAACAACAGATCAAAATAGTTCTAAATCCCATAATAGGGACGTGGTGTAAGGGATTTACTGTGTGGGTTACCAGTCGGATTAAATGAAGTCTGTTATTTCAATTCCTTGATCCACTCACACAGACGTAAAAAAATACATAGGTCATAAGAAAAATTTGCCATCAACTGTGACACATTATGAAGTGCTTAAAGTGCGCTTATCAAGTGTTGTGAAGACCCACTTCAACTAAAGTGTTACCTAAATTACCACACCGTAACTTGCATGGAAGATTTGGGGCAAAAAGCGTTTTTTCATTTGACATTTCCATGACACGTTTTAAAAATGTATTTGTGTATTTTATTTTATTTTAAACACACCTGCAGAGGTTGTGGGTGAGAACAAACTGAATGTAAAATCATGATATGTACACTTGCCCTGCAACACAAATCAATTATATATACAAATAACATAACTGCCATTTCAATAAAAAACTATTTCGAAATAACTCTTCCTGGAGGCGACATTCCAAAGACTAACAAGACATGAACATACACACACAAACTAATGCTAGAGAACGGCTTGTTTAGGTAATAACATTAAAGTATTTAGATGTTGAGTGTGTTAATAAGACTTATGGAAATCTTTGTATGTTGAGTTTATAGACACCGGTTTCCACGATAAACGTGACCATTGACATCTCTTAAAATCAATACTCAGTAATGATGAACCAGATATCCTGAGTGTTACTCAAGAGGCAGAAAAGGTCATTATATCACCCTGAGCACTAACAACTGTAAGCATCGTACTGTTGCATTATTTTATAATTATTTCAAGTATTCTGATAACATTTAACATTGAGAGCAAACCAAACTCATTGTTTACTGCTTCCTGTCACATTACAATTCCAAGATCCCATATGGGGGTTTATAAAACAAAATAAATACGTAATACTGACAAAAATAACGGGAAATGTTTTTCAGCTTGATGTCGTAAGTTTTCACTATATCCTAGGGAAGTTCAGTCACTGACTGAGGCTCCATGAGGTGATGAACCAGTGGCGGAGGGGGAGAGAACAGTTAAAGCAACATCCACACAAAGTGGCACCTCAAATGATCGATTTGAAAACATGAACTAAATCTCTGTACAAATACCAACCATATTTCATAAAAAGTACGAGCCAAAATATATATATATATATATATATTACTTAAGCGGTTGGCAAGCTTGGGTGAAATATATTCTCGAATCCCTCAATAGTATGAATGTAACTGGACATGTCACATTAGTGTCACAAAACAGCCGTGAGCGACCTAATCAGTAAGACAGCTGTCACTGAAGCGCTTCCTGATGCCTTGACCTCTTACATCACTCAGCGGGCGTCGCCACGGCGTCGCCACGGCGTCACCGTGGCGTTCCCGTGAATGCTGTCTTGTTCTCCCCGTAACCCCGTCCGGTTCTGCGGTTCTACCGTCATCCTTCGTTCTCCACTTCGGTGAAGATGTCACTGAAGAAGTACTGAGACACGCTGATGTCCTCCTCCTCTGCTGAGGACACCTCTTTCTGCTGCGAGCCTTCCACCTAGGACCAGAACACACGCACTCTTAACTAGGACTTCTGAACTTGTATGTGTGTGTGTGTGTCAGAGAGAGAGAGAGAGAGAGAGAGAGAGAGAGAGAGACAGAGAGAGACAGAGAGAGACAGAGAGAGACAGAGAGAGACAGAGAGAGAGAGAGAGAGAGAGAGAGAGAGAGAGAGAGAGAGAGAGAGAGAGAGAGATGGACATAGTGGTATTTCCTTCTCTTTACCTCAGCGGCGGAGGAACACTGGAAGGCGCTCGGCCCTGGTTGGCTGGAGACTCCAGATTCAGGGCGGGCACACGCACAGCTGACATCAGGGAGCCCTGAGGCCTCGACCCCTGCTGGTGGTGTGTGAGTTTGGGCGCTTGATGTGAGGGCAGGGGCGCTTGACGTGAGGGCAGGGGCGCTTGACGTGAGGGCAGGGGCGCTTGACGTGAAGGCAGGGGCACTTGACGTGAGGGCAGGGGCGCTTGACGTGAGGGCAGGGGCGCTTGACGTGAGGGCAGGGGCGCTTGACGTGAGGGCAGGGGCGCTTGACGTGAGGGCAGGGGCGCTTGACGTGAGGGCAGGGGCGCTTGACGTGAGGGCAGGGGCACTTGATGTGACTGCATGGGCGCCCGCTTTCCTCCCCGGTCGTGAGGTGCCGAGCTGGGGCTTACGGGAGGCAGCTTTGGTACCTCGGGGGCCCCCAGTGGGGCTCGGGCTGCTCTTGTCAGCCATGAAGGACAGAAAGCCTCGGGGTCTCCTACCAGGTCTGGAGAAAACAGATATCACAGAGGTGAAGTGAAGACACCACAGTTCACTGACAATAACAGTCACTGACAATTAAATCAATACAAACTAGGGCTTTTCCTCAGAATGTGCAGTTTTATTAAAGACTAGATCCTTCACAGACCCGAGTCCTATTTAGAGTCGAGGCCGATGCTGGGTCATTACAGGTCTGGGGTGAGACCTCTCTCCCGTACCTGCTGAGAGGGCCACTCGCAGCCAAAGGCGTGATACCACGAACATCCTGAGCCTCCGAACTCACACCGCCGTCCTCCGCCACCCCCCGCCTTCCGGAGCTTTCCGTCGGTCCCACAGCTCCTCCCCGTGTCTCCGCGGGGGCCCTCTCCTGTGAGGTCACGGGGCCCGCGGTAGCCGGCGAGGCCTGGGTCCGGGCAAGGGGGCGGGGGGACGCGGGGGAGGGGACAGGGGCGAGGTCTGGTTCTGAGGGCGGAGGTTCCTGCGGCTGGGTTGAGGGAGAGGCTGATGATGTCGGGCGTGCAGAGGTAGCGTGATCGGCTTGTTCCTTCCTTGTGGTTGTTGATTTAACCTCCGGTTTGGCTGCCCGGAAAACACACGCAGAACAGGAAAGACGATTATTAAATAGTTGACAGTTTGCCAGGGTGCTTGAGATTGTGTGTTCTTAACAGGCACGATTGGTTTCAGTCAGGAGAGGTTGTGTTTCTGTAGGCGTCTTGGCATAGTGCTCGTGAACGTCAATATTCGTCATACCTCTTCCGCTCTTGTCTGGGAGTTTGCGTTTTTTACGGGGAGGGTCCGCCTCCTCCTCCTGGTTCTCCGCCGGCTCTTCACACACATCAGTCCGGGCCTCCTCGCTCCTGACCATGCCCGACTCCCCACCCTCCGGCTCGACTGGAGGCTCCGGAACATTCCGCGGCACTCCGTCACTTCCCGAGGTCACCTCTCCCCCAGGGACAGCCGTCGCACTGCTCAGACTGAGAGAGACGAGCGCGAGGAAGGAGAGGGCGCGCGCGAGGGCGAGAAAAAGGTTGTTTAATGCGGCCCTGCATGGCTGGGGGTTTGGTTTCGACAGAACGCAGCCAGCCACTGACCTGTGTGCTCGAGGGCAGGCTGGCTCTGGGGCCTGGAGGAAGGGCAGGGGTGCGGGCGCCATCTCCTCCCCCGTGAGAAGGACTGGGATCTGGGTCAGAGACAGGATGAAGAAGGGCTCCTCTGGGTCTGAGGGGGGCAGGTCCACTGGCACTGCTGAGGGAGGGGAGGGGGAGGGTTGATGGAAGGATGAAGGGAAAGATTGATGTATGGATGAAGGGAAGGATGGATAAAGGAAGGGATTGATGGAGGGAGGGAAGGAAGGACAGTGAGAGAGCCACAGACCAGGAGGATAAAGTGAAATAAACTGAAAACTGTGACAAACACATGAGAATGTATGGTGATGTCTGGCTGGAGTAAAATACCTTCCGAGTTTGTCCTGGTGACGGGAGAGCTTTGATCCTCGACACATGGCGTCTGGGAAGAAACACAGGCCGGCAAAGACCACCTCTTACAACTGATCTTAAAGAACACTGTCGGGAAAGTGCAGTCTGTCTTTCCCTTCTTGTTGAATGCGTGCATTTTGTGTACTTAAAACATTGCACTGTATCATGTGATTCTGGTTTCTGTCTCAAATGAGTCACCCTGTTCATCATTTCCACATAAAAGCCACAATAGAGGTGAGGTCTGTATGCGTAGGCGCTTCGGCTTTGGGGCCATCTAAACATGTTGGCTGCAGACTCTTTGCCTGGTCAAGACATTACATTTACATGTTGTCATTTAGCTTAGAGACTTAGACTTAGAGTAAGTACAGGGACATTCCCCCCCCGAGGCAAGTAGGGTGAAGTGCCTTTCCCAAGGACACGTCATTTGCACGGCCGGGAATCGAACCGGCAACCTTCTGATTAATAGCCCGATTCCCTAACCGGACAGTCCCGCAATCCTGTTAGCATAACCAGACAACTGAGGGCAGTACTAGAGGGCAGATGGGAGGTGCTGGAACAGAAAGTTGCCCTCGGTGCCGGTAAAAGGCTCGAGGCTATGCTAGTGTTCTTACCTGGATGACACCCACAGGAGCTGCAGTCGAGAAGAGAGAAGCGCTGCCGTCTTCGGCAGGGATCTGCGAGCGAGTCCTCGCTGTCGTTTCAGGCCGAGGAGCGCCGCCTAGTGGTCTCTTGGCTTTCCTCCGGCTTGGGGGTTTGCTGATGTCTAAGATCTGGGCGGCCAGCTCCCCAAGAGTAGACTTTTGAACACTGGGGCCTGGGGAAATAAATAGTCTTATTAATGCCTACCGAATTAGACAAAGAATAGAAGTAAATATCGGAATCGGTTTGGGAGTACACCCATAGTCATGGTCTTGATATTCTCACCCGGTTTTGATGGCGTCGCGCTCCAACTGGAGTGGGAGAGCGTGGCTTGGCCACCGCAGCCAATGCTGGGTTTGAGCTTGGGTAGGCGGGCTGTGCGAGACGGTGGGTCCGGGGCCGGGTCTACATCAGGATGTCTCTGCGCCTCCACGTTCGACGTCTCCCTTTCCACGCACGACGGCTGCTTGAGACCCTCCACCTCGCCTGGGGTTGACCCGTGCTGCACGAGGACGGGAGCAGAGGTTTCTGGTGGCCCAGACCGCTGGAGATCCCCCCCGGGCCGGAGATGCCCTCCGGGCTGGTCTTCAGAGGGTCTGAGGCATGGAGAAGACCCTGGGGAGGAGATGGTGTTGCTGGGCGTATCGCTGCTGGTTTGCGGTTCCGAGGGAGCGGTCACGCCCTCGGCGGGTAGGGATTTCGAGGTCGCGGTCGACGTCTCCTCAGCAGGCTGTGGTTTAGATGGGGCGGTTCTGGAGGCCCGGCCAAGGTTGGGTTTGGGCTTGGGGAAGCGGGTCCGTCTGGGCTGCGGGACAGTCGAATCGGAACCGTCGGAGCCCGACTCGGTTCTGGAGACGGACCCGACGGCGCTCGCCGTCTCCTGAACGGCGGGTTGCGCGCCCGGCTTCACCAGAAGGGACGGTCCAATTTGACCTTCGTGCTCCTCGTCGGGATGCGCGGAGTGCGTGCTGGTGTCTGTGGGCGGGACTAGAGACGGTTCGTCCTCAGCAGGGAGTGGTTCGGAGGCTGTGGTGCTGGCGGGAAGACCTTCCGAGTCTTTCTCGCCAAGCCGTGCTTCCGAAGATGAAGCCACGGTGGAGGAACTCTCAACAGGCTTCAACTGAACAGACGTTTCTGCCGCGAGCTGCGGTTTCGGCTGGGTTGTCCTGGTGGCCCTGCCCAGGTTGGGTTTGGGCTTGAGTTTGGGGAAACGGCTTCTTTTGGCCTGGGAGGCGGTCTGCTCTGAACTCTCTGAGCCCGACTCCTCAGGAGGGGCGGGTACCACTTCACATACCGTCCCCTGATTGGTGGAGACCACCTCGGTGGGTTGGAAAGGGGGTCCGTCATTGGTCTCTGGCGTCTGTGGGACTGAGTCTGGTCTTGTGATAGTCTCCGAGGCTTCAGTGGCCTTCGACGTTATGGTAACCACAGACGGAGACGCCATGCTCTCCTTAGAAGGCGTCGCTCCTTCCGGAACCGCAGGGAAGGTCGATTCGGGGGAGGGTGGAGCGAATGAAGGCTGATTCGGATGTTGCGTGCGCTGGGTTGCTTGTGGTGGTTCGGAGTGTGAGGCGGTGGTGGTGGTCTGAGGTGAGAGGGCGGAGGTGCCCTCGCCAGGCCGTGCTTCTGAAGGTGCGGTCAGGGTCGAGGGCATCTCCACAGGCTTCAGATGAGCGAGCGTCTCGTCTGCCAGCTGTGGTTTCGACGGGGCGGTTCTGGCGGTCCGGCCCAGGTTAGGTTTGGGTTTGCGGATCCTCCGGGTCTGGGAAGCAGCGACTTCCGAACTGTCCGAGCCCGTCTCCGCCTGGGAGGGGGGTTCGGGTTCGGGTCCGCTCTCGTTGGTCGATGCCCACTGTGTGGGCGGGTCGTCGCTGCCCTGTCGCACCGGGACCGAGTCCGCCGTCGTCGCAGACGGATCGGGGGGCAGCCGCGGCTCCACAGAGACTACGGGGTCAGGGGTCCCCGTCTCGGGTGGACCTGTGTTGCTGTGTGATTGGTCAGTGGGTGGTTGATGTCGGGGTTCTTCCTCGATGAGCACATTGGTTTCTGCAATGGGAAAAAAACAGGCTGTTCCGACAGGCGGTAATAGGAGTTCTGAGGTGGAGAGCCAGTCTGGAGGTGTAGTGAATGTGCCCATGCTGAGAGGGGTTACCTGAGCAGCAGTCCTGGCTATCCGGGGACGGAAGCATCTGGTTGCTCATCGTCAGCAGGGTCCTAGCTGCCTCATTGTAGCTCTCCTCTGATTCTGAAACACGAACGAAAGAAGAAAAAAGAAAGGTTACTCAAAACGATTCTTTTTGAACGTTCGTCCTTTTACATTTAGCAGACGCTCTTAAGGTGCTCAGGTTGCGTGATTGACCTACCTTCCATGGGCTCTGGAGACAGGAAGTCGATGACATCCTGGAAAGAAAAAAAAAACGAAGAAGACGCCAGATGTGAGCTTCCCGCAGACCAAACACACCAGGCTACCACGCCGCAGCGCCAAGAAACCCACGGCTAAAGATTCCGGACGGCTAAACGACGTGACACACCAGTGTGGACCCCCACCCCCCACGGGATGGCGGAGAGGGCGACTTACAACCAGCAGGTCCAGCTGATGTTCGCAGGGCACCTCGCCCCCTGCCCCCCCCTCCCCCCGCTCGCACGAGGCGTCGGGGCAGAGGGCGCCGTCGGGGATGCCCAGGACGTCGGGCATGTTGATGGAGATGTCGAGCTGAGGGCACGATGGCGGGGGGAGGATGGAGGAGGAAAGTGGGGAAACATGTCGAACAAAAACAGACGCGAAAGCAAATTAGGACACGAAAAAAACGACACAGGATATGGTTCTGGACACAGAAAAAAGCGCTGCACAGACAAGGACGCGTATCGCCCACATGGAAACTTTGTGGGTCGATGGTTCGATTGGGGAAACAAACAGAATGTTCGCTGACACACGAGTGAAACTGGAAAGTAATGGGGGGGACGTGATTGGATGATGGTGATGCATTTCCACACACCTCCTCCATGGTCTCTTCTAGCTCTGAGGCCACCGGCTGTGGAGAGCGGAGAGTGTAGGGGACGAACACGGGCGCTTGGTTCTCCATCGCTGGGCTGGTGGGAAAGTGCAGATCTTCCTCCTCGGGAAGCCCCTCCCCCAGCGCCTCATCACCCTCTTCTTCACTCTCCTCTGACTGGGACGCCCGGAGGGTCACCAGCTTGGGCTTCCTGGGACTGGCTTTGCCCTTACTCTGAGGCAGGGAGGGGCCAGGCCGGAGTTTGCCCCTCCTAGTGGGGGGTTTGGCTTTGGAGGAGGGGGGGGAGTTAGGTCCCTCAGAAGCAGCGTCACAGGGTGGGGCGGGGCCGTCATCCTTGGCAGGGTAATTCAAATGCTGTGTGGGCTTGGGTATCCTGCCGTACCTAAAACCCAGCCAATCAACATCCACAGTGTCAGCCGGGCAGTTGTTCAGGCGAAAGGTCTGATCCAATCAGATTGAAGCAAATATGTAAGCGAGTGAATGAAAGCAGTTTGGCATTTGGAGTATGTGGATGAACGCTGTACCGTGTAGGTTTGGCAGGGGCAACCGTGGTCTCCCCCTCTTCGTCAGAGGAAGGAACCTCCTCAGTCTGCCTCGTGTCCTGCCTCGCGTCCTGCCTCTGACCTTGCACCTCAGAAGGAGACGCAACCTCCTGAGGGGGAGTACATGATCAAGTCAGAGTCACATCTCTAAACAGTTGCATATCAAATGAAATCAAACTTGTGTTTGTCTTTAAAAAAAACATTTTTTTAAAGACCCACCTGTTCTTGAGGGGTTGAGTCCTCAGTGCTCTTGTCTCCTGCTGTTGACGTGGCTCCCCTGGGTCCGGTGCTGGGAGCTGGGGTCTTCTGACCCCACCTCCGGCCCAGGGTAGGGATGGGTCTGGGGGCTCTGCCCCGGGACAGCTGGGCTGGCTTGATCACCGGGCCCTTGGGTGCTGCCACGGGCTCATCTGCCTTCTGAGAGCTGAACACAAGAACAAATCAGGAGGGTGGGTGATGAAACCACACACACAGACAACACACTCACACACACAGAGACAGAGATAGAGAGACATAACTACCTCTCCAGAGGTGACTCGTCCTCAGGCAAAGCAGCTTCAGAATCTTCAGGGACACCAGCCTCATCTTGATAGAAGGGATCAGAAAAAATAGTTTTGTCAGAAACCTATCAATGACATGACGCCTAAATGTACTGTCCGACTGCATTTTCTCCAGTTAAAAATTGTCTAGATTTATAGAAAAAAACACAATTTATATTTAGTGTCTCTCCCCTTTATGTAACCACATTAATTTTTCTAAAATCATATGGCATTTCTGATTTTCTTTTTACTGAAAGTGTCAAAATATCATGTGGTGCGACCGGTCAGGCATGAGTGCTATTTTGGAAACTTCTGGAAATTTGCTCATAATGTATTAAAATGTATTTTCTGCCCTGTTTGGCATCGTTTCCAAAGTGTTTTGTAGTCTTATATGAAATTACAGTGCTCTTTTAATTATATTTCTGTCATAATATACAAACAAACTTTCTCAGACTATGGCCATTTTATGAAATGCGGTGCGACCTTCAAGAAATTACTATTTTGGAGCTTTTATTTTGAATTCCACTGAAAGACGGGAAGTTGCATCATACATCAGTTTGCAAAGGACCCTTGAAAGCAACAAGCAGGTTTATAACCCTCTATAATATTTTGAAGGCCCACCTATCAGATACACCGATGTGATTGGTGCTCCAAGAATTTCAGAAGAAATCCAGATAATTTTTTTCTACAGACTTCATATTCCTGAGAACTTATAAAATAAATCTAAATAGGTTAAGGAAATATGTTCATTTTTAAAAATTCACGGTAGCACCACATGACATTTTTAAAGGTCATGGCCAATTCATGAACATTAAACATTAAATCATCGTTTTATATAAATTCATACATACACAACATTGTAAATGTTTGAGCAAATGCAATAAAAAAAATTTTTTTTTATTGTATTTAAAAATTGGCCTGTGAAAATCCTTATACGTCTGTCTTTATCAACTCTTGTATTCGTTAACTAGTGTTTGGTCATTTCCACGGTGGATGTTGTGTTATGTTCTGACAAACCTTCACTGAACGATTTGCCCTTTTTCTTCTTCTTGGATTTTGCGGGGGAAGACGCTCCGTCGTCGGCGCTTCTTCCGCGTTTCTTTTTCGGCGTGGCGCCGGCCGCCCCGTCCTCGTTCAGGACGCCCTCGTTCTCCTTCTCTCCTTCCAGCTCCGCGCCCTCCTCGTCCTCCTCCTCCACGTCGCTCAGCTTCTTGGCTACGTTCGATGAAAAGACGAGAGGGAGTTAGCGAAGAATGAGTTTTGAGAGGAAGTGACCTCATCGGCTGCGTACGAAGCCACCCCGCTCACCTTTGGGTTTGCTCGTGCGTGCCTTCCTGACCTTCCTCTCGGTCGGAGACTTCGGTTTCTTCTTCTTCTTCTTCCCTATGGCCAGGATCTTCTCCAGAAGGTTGCTGAAGAACTCCACGTCCATCTTACGCCGCTCTTCTACGGGTGGGCAAAATCAGGCCCGGTTAGAGTCCCACAGACCGGCCCTTAAAAGGCACACACACACACAGAGACACACACACACACAGAGACACACACACGGACACACTTACTGAAAGCTTTGTCTATCCTCCACCCGTTCTCTCGCTCCTCTCTCTTGAACTTGTTCTGTGTCGGGTAAAGGTCAAAGGTTAGGGTGGCCCGATCCAAGCGAACGTACGGTCCATCAAAGGAGGTTGGTCTTCACCCCTGTGCCTCTTCCCACCTTGATCTCTATTCGAGCTCGATGAGGAAACAGTTGACCGATCATGGAGAAGTCAGTGCCAACCATGCTGATGGCCAGGTAAAACATGTCGGTCTCTGGAGGAATAAACACATGTTCAACCAAAATATTCCTTTTCAAACACCCCAGGGTGCTAAATAGACATGTCTCACCAATGGATTTCCAGAACTTGCAACATAACTCCCATGACCAAAAATGTTCACTTACATTACTTTATAGATGTACATTCTAAGGAGATGTTACTCAGTGTTCACATAGGTCAGCCTAAGTATTTTCACAAATGTCCATATTTCCAAGACTTTTAGGATGGTGTTAATGACCACTGGCTTATCTAGTCTGGAAAATGCCCACGTTTTAAATCCCCTGGCTTTTTCAGGTTTTCCATAACCATAGCAACTGTGTGAGTGGCAGTTGACTTGCTCAGACCTTGGCTGGACCAAGGCTTGGAGTAGGTGGCCCTCCTGAAGCTGGAGTAGGTGGTGGTGGAGCCCCGCTCAAAGATAGGGTCTCTGTCCTCCATGGGGTTAGGCCCTTTAGCCCTGAGGACCTCCACTGTCAAACTGGAACACAGATACGGAACGCGTTCTCAAAACGGACCAGGTGATCCCAAGATACAGATCAGCAAGATACCAGACACGAAACAGTGGCAAAACAGACTGCGTTCACAGTCATATTCCTGTATCGCGTTCGTAGCTCACGTGACGTATAACTCGAATCTACTGGTCGCACGACTGCCTTTTTCCCCTCACGGAACGACACCAACCTCTCCTCGTCGATGATGAGCGAGCCGTCCTCCGCCACCTTCACCCTGGGCACCATCAGCTGGTCGTCCTGCCCTGCGTCCGAGTCCCCCTCGTCTTCGTCGGCATCGCCCCCTTCCTCTTCCTCCCTCTGGGTCGCAGGCTCCGGCAGCTTCTCCGGTTCCGGAAGTCTCTCTGGAGATCTGGAGAGGGAAGGCGACAGCGGCACGTGAGAGCGGGCTCTCTAGGAAAGCTGCACGACGAGGCAGGAATTAGCATTTGTTTCCTGTTGTCGTGACTCGTATTATCATCATCGTAACTATTATTGTTACTTTGTGTCTGACAAATTTAAGTGTTTTGTCATTCATGTGTTTGTTTCATGGCTTTGGCAACAATGCTCACACAACCATGCCAATAAAGCAGTGAAATTGAGTGATGAATAACGTTTGGCAGAATCCATCCAAACTAGTAGTCCTATATTCTTACTACTATAGTCTTAACACCTTATTGCATCAGCCGCACACCATTTCAAATAGACACAGCAGGAAGTCTTACTCTTCCCTCGATGGAGAGTTGGGGATCACAATCTCGGACTCCGCACGTTTATCTTCTACAAAGGACCTGGACAAAATGACATGGCACCCATAAGGAAGAGCGTTTACAAACTGGATGTCGAAGGCAATCCAGGCAAAGAATACAGGACATGGTGTGGAAACTGTTCTACGCAGTAACAGACAAGACAGCTCTCTTACGTCATTGGGTTTGAATCCGGCAGGTAGTAGATAAGATCTCTCATGGTCATCTTGGAAGGATCCACTGTGTACTCCTTCGCGCACACCTTGGCCTTCTTCGATTTCTGCATGTCGAGACATCAAGCTCACAGTAAGCCTCACACAGACGAGGCGAAAAAGCTTGAAGCAGTGAAAAGGTATTTGCCCGGAGTTGAATCCAACCGGCCCACGTGGCGATCCAAACAGTAAAAACATCATCTACAACACTACATCTAGTAGAATTCACCTCAGCGAATACAGGCCCCCGTGTGTGTGTGTGTGCGCGTGTGTGTGCGTATGTGTGCAAAGAATCGCAAGCTCACCCTCTCTTTGTTCATCTCCTGTTTGAGCAGCTCTCGGAGCTTGCGAGCCTTGGCCAGCCTCTGCAGGTCTGTCGGGTCGTTCAGCAGCCGGCTCAGCCTGGACTTCCCTGGTGCCAGAGACAGCCCGCATTTAACAGACCTGGACACCAGGGTCTTGGCTCTCTCGGACAGCTCCGAGGCCTCTCTGCTCGGCAGGGAAAGCGTGGCCTTCTCCAGAACGGGGGGAGGAGCGTCCTTGGTCTGACTTGTGGACGGGCCGTCTGATTGGGGGTTGGCGAGCTGGCGTTCTGCCGGGTGTTCGGAGGGCGAGCCTTGCTGTGGCCGGCTTTCCTCCAGCTCGGACTGGTCCGCTGGAGAAGGGTCTGGGAAGCCCGGGGAGGTGGGCTTGGCCTGGGTGGGCTGTCTGGCCCCACCAGAGGTCTTGCGCCTGCGCGGGGAACGGACTCCCTGCGGGACTGTGGTGGAAGTCTGGTCGGAGGGCCCTGGAACCTCGGAGTCCGGGGCCGAGGCTGGAACTAGGGTCTCCGAGGCAGCTTTCACAGGGGACCTGGAGGTCCGGTTGGTGGAGCGTGTGAGGGCAGGGGTCACCCGGGGCTTGGCGAGGTTGGGCATGACTGAGTAACGTTTCCTCCTCTGAGATCCTGCAGAGCAGGCGGGGGCGCTGGAAGAAGCCTCGACACTTTTTTCCTTCCCATCACTGCATATGAGGACATGACGGTTAGAGACACAGAACAACCAACAGTCCCATGCCTGAACTCATTCTGCTTGTATAGTCAACTTACTCTCCAGGTGTGGGTGATTCAGAAGGATTCTCAGTTCCTTCAAGAGTAGAAGGGTCTTTTCCCTCCTGTGACCCTGCCTTGGCCAGATCGCCTGTGTCCTGGGGGTCAGTGGCAGGAGCCTCTTGGCTAGGTTCCTGTGAAGACCCTGGGGCAGGGCCTCTCCCTGCCGGCCTGACATTCGGACGAACACTTATCCTTGATCTGCGGAGCATGTTGTTCTGCAAGATGACACATATATTGATCGTTACATTTAGAATGCCGCCTAATCTACTTGGCAGTAATTATTGTCAAGTGCCCATAATTATAATGAGAAGATTGCGTTAATAAAACATATTAATACTAACATACCGCAAATATGACATGAAACGCTATATTGTTGTGAACCTACTACTAGCAACTACATGCCGCAGGCTATTAGGTTCACAACTGGCTATCTATTGTGTCACTTATGTCAAAGTTATAGCATTAGCTTTTGTTAGCATTTCAGATGACTGGCTTGCCTGTACAATAATTGTGAGCACAATAGTTCGCTAGTTACCTAGCTAGGGGAGACTGTGTCGTAGCTCTAAAACGTTTTTACTATTCGATGTAGCTCTACCGACAAATGTAAAAAAACTCCCAATCGCTTGCTATCATAATAGCTAGCTAGCTATGTCGCTAGCTGTCCGGTACTTCAGCAAAGTCAGTACTACTGTGGACACTGCTAGCCTAGCTAGCTAATAGTAACTCGCTAGCACACGCTTTAACCCAAATAATGCATTTCGACACTAAATAGATTGATAGGACAAAATATTACATACCTTTTCTTTAAATCATCTGTCAAAAATTAAGCTAATCCATAGTCGACTTTTATTTATTTTGCCTGGCACTCCATGCTCACACTACCCCACCATGATAGTTTTGGTGACGTCAGAGCCACATGAGAGAGAAGAAATATGGGCAGATTTATTTTGCTTACGTTGTCCCCAGGCCTTCTAGGTTTGCAAAAATGCACATACTAATAAACAAAACTATTCTGTTCATAGTAGATTTGTTGCAGATCAAATCGTTTTTATAACAAATAAGTCTATCAGGTAAACTAAAATTTTTGATAATGACAGGCCGGTGTCAGGAGTAAAGGTTTCAGGTCTTTAAAGATATTTAAACTGGCAATAGGTTTCAGTAAATAAAACATGCATCTATTTCATAATAATGATATTGGCAAAAGTGTGATTCAAGCATGGTAATTTGGCATTCAGTCTGTGCTGATTTTCATCAGGGCTAAGTAGGCTACACACACTTTATAAACTGATGGTTTGGTATAGCAGCTGTGTTGGTGAACACCCATCTGCCGCCAAGAGTCCTAGATTTAGATTTAGTCATTTAGCAGACGCTCTTATCCAGAGCGACTTACAGTAAGTACAGGGACATTCCCCCCGAGGCAAGTAGGGTGAAGTGCCTTGCCCAAGGACACAACGTCATTTGGCACAGCCAGGAATCGAACTGGCAACCTTCAGATTACTAGCCCGCTTCCCTAACCGCTCAGCCACCTGACTCCCTATGACTCCCTCTCATAGCATAATCGGTGCGTCATTATTTCTGATTATTAAAACAATCTCTCACAAGTGTCCCTTTAACGAGTTAACTTTTGTAGGCCTACATCCATGAAAGAGACAGTGAACAAATTCACGGGTGATCACATTCATGAAGCGTCTTTGTGGCTGAAATGGCTCAATCGAAACCCAAAAGTATTTTCCTGAGAAGTGCAATATTCAGAGAAATCCAGGACAACATTGGAATAATTTCATTATTTTCCGTTTAATACAAGTGTCAATATCTCCAACATTTCATCAATTCCAATTTGATCCCTTTTAAATGTCTTAAGCTAAATCAGGAGGACTTACATTTCTTAGAAAAGTTTACATTTTTTGTTTTTTTACATTCCTTTTACCCCTCCCTCTTTACATTTAATTCGGATTTACAAAAAAAGTCTGAAAAGTATTGATTGGGTAGAACAAAAAATTATCTCAAGAATGAGTGA